>NW_026542601.1:74410918-74678811 GCF_028750875.1 Macrosteles quadrilineatus
CATCAAATTTCCACTTTATCTTAAAAGTAATAAACTAATGTCACAATTTGTACAACAACATATTAACAACATATTAATTACCGGTACTCAAATAAACATTTAAGACTTAAGCTTGAAAATGTTAGGCCCTACAAAGATGCATTTAGTAGTTCTTATGTAGTTTTAAGATATGTTGGGATAAACCTTTTGGCACAAACCATAGTCTACATTTAACTTAAGTTAGTCTTACAATAAACTATCAACAACTTCATCTGGTTTGTAAATTGTATCCATATACTCTTTATCAATCACTTTGTAACATATTATGTTTTTGTTACAGTTAATTTATTACAATCACAATGTGTGACGAAGAAGTAGCAGCTCTGGTTGTGGACAATGGATCCGGAATGTGCAAGGCCGGGTTCGCCGGTGACGATGCTCCTCGGGCTGTCTTTCCCTCCATCGTGGGACGTCCTCGCCATCAGGGAGTCATGGTGGGGATGGGACAGAAGGACAGCTACGTCGGTGACGAGGCTCAGTCCAAGAGAGGTGTGTTTTTGGAAATACCTAACAGCTGTATACGTGAAAATATTTTTAAAGGGTTTTAGCTAATCTAGGTATTTCACTTCTCCACAATCTCAAAAATAAAAGCTTTACAGGTTACTTAATTTTTTATTGAGGTGCAACTTGTATTTGTTGTGTCGTAAATATTTGTTTTTAAGTTGCAAGATTAGCTATTAACTAGAATTGTAGTGTTTAAATTAATGTAACCATTACCACATATATTATAAAATCCAATGTGAGTGACTTATAATGACGTTCATTTCTCAGGTATCCTTACCCTGAAGTACCCCATTGAGCACGGTATTGTCACCAACTGGGACGACATGGAGAAGATCTGGCATCACACATTCTACAACGAGTTGAGAGTTGCGCCTGAAGAACACCCTGTACTGTTGACCGAAGCCCCCCTCAACCCCAAGGCCAACAGAGAAAAGATGACACAGATCATGTTTGAAACCTTCAACACACCCGCCATGTACGTCGCCATCCAGGCCGTTCTCTCCCTGTACGCCTCTGGACGAACAACTGGTATTGTGTTGGACTCTGGTGACGGCGTCTCTCACACAGTCCCCATCTATGAAGGTAACATAGACGACAGTTACTAAGTTCCACCATTTGTTAAGTAAAAGTAAGTTATCACAATCAAAGATTTAGAATGAAGATTTTATTTCTATGAAGATTTAGAATGTTTCTCAAATATTAAAGCTTTTGTGTGACAATCAACATTTCCCGCCACCCTCTATAGGTCATTTCTTGTTGACTCGGGTACATTTTATGTACCCATAAATAGTAGGCCTATTTACAAGGTATTGTAAAGCTTTCTACGCCATTTCTAATTTATCAATCTTTGTACATAAAGGTCTTAGGTTGTGTAATTTAAATTATATTGTGTGCTGTGCAGGATACGCGCTGCCCCACGCCATCCTCCGTCTTGACCTGGCTGGCCGAGACCTGACAGACTACCTGATGAAGATCCTCACCGAGAGAGGATACAGCTTCACCACCACCGCAGAGAGAGAAATTGTCCGTGATATCAAGGAGAAGCTGTGTTACGTCGCGTTGGACTTTGAGCAGGAAATGGCAACGGCCGCCAGCTCCAGCTCTCTGGAAAAGAGCTACGAACTTCCTGACGGACAGGTGTGTCTTTGCCCTTGTTTTGCAATGTCTGTAATGGCCTGTAATGGCCTGTTTAAATGTCCAATTAATTCTCAGAACCTATTAGAAAATGAATAAGCCTAATATTTTTTAATTCTTTGATTTAGCCTATTTACACCTCCTTTAACCAACAGACGTAGACTTCTCATCCCAATGTAAGTTTTAAAGCTTGTTTTTCGAGTCTTATTCATGTTAATGACACTGATCGCTAGTGTCGACGAAATTTAGTTTTTTTTATTTTACGACAATTTTATGATTTGTTATTTACTGTTCTTGGCTATACAACTAGGGAATGAGTTAAGATTTAAGATAAAATTGTTTTATTTGGTTAACCCTCCAAGTGTCCATAGTTTAGGCCTTAATGTCCACCTATTTTCGGCGCATTTGCAAGGTTTTATTAAAACGGATCTGAGAAGCTTAAAACAATGTTAATTCTAATGTTCTATATGCCATTTTGTTTGGAAAATCATGGGCTTCAATATTATATATAAAACATAAGGAACATTTTTTTCAAAAAAAAAATTTTTAGGTAAAAAAATATAATTTCGAAAATTTTCAAAAAAAAATAAGTTTGCGCTCAATGAAATTGTATAAATTATAGGCCTATAAATATTTGAAAATAGCCACTTTGTTCTAAATTTTATGAGGATTACAAACATATAATAATATAAGGAAGTATTTGCAAATAAATAAGTTATGGGCAAAAAACTGATTTCAGTACATAGCGTTTAGCTAAGAATGCATAGCCTAACCATAGCTAGGAATCTGGCTGATAATTTACATCAATATCACTACCTACTTCTTCAGGATCATCAACCAGCACTTCAAAACCACTTAAATCTTCTTATAATGCACCACGTATATCACTACTTTTGATTTTTAACACTAAAACAATGATAAACGTAATAAAACACATCAGTCATCGGTCCGGGGGAACCTAGCTGTTTACAAATACACGCACGTCAGCTGTCTGCTACAATATTTTCGGAACTAAAATGAATAGCGCTTAGAGACAGACCTCTGGAGAAAGCTTAGAATATTACGGAAAGAACGATACCTAACTCGATCCAGTTCAATCCGATTCAGTCAGTCATAGAGCCTTCGCCGTAAACGATGTCTGCGTGTCGAAAAATCGACAAGTAACACTACACAAAGTGTGCTGCTTGTCGAATTTTCGTCAAGTAACACTGGGAGGGTTAAATGAGGTTACAAATGACTGAAATGACAAGAAACAAATTGTAAACTAAACACGACCTCTACACAGTGCACCGGACGACCTAACAATAAAAGTGTCTTTAGCTGATCCATAAGTCATGGATGATAAGTCTACTAAAGGAATACTTATTATTTATCTATGCCTGTAGCTTTCTACTGTTTGTTTGTAACATTTTGTCATTTATTTTACTCTTTTAAGAATAAGTTGTCAGTTTCTATTATCGATTATTTATTGATTTATTATTTTTAACAGGTTATCACAATTGGAAACGAGAGATTCAGGTGTCCAGAGGCTCTCTTCCAGCCTTCATTCCTGGGTATGGAAGCTTGCGGTATCCACGAAACCACCTACAACTCCATCATGAAGTGTGACGTAGACATCCGTAAGGACCTGTACGCCAACACAGTCCTGTCTGGAGGTACCACTATGTACCCTGGTATTGCTGACAGGATGCAGAAGGAAATCACTGCCCTCGCTCCTTCCACCATGAAGATCAAGATCATCGCTCCCCCTGAGAGGAAATACTCCGTATGGATCGGAGGTAAGGAACATTGTGGTTTTCAGCTAGATTTAGGATTTGTGTCAGAAATTGAATCATGTGGTATTGTATCATCTTCACTTTTCAAACTTATTCTAATATACTAAAGTAATCCTGTTTATTTATCGATGAATGTATGTAATTTCATTTACATGTACAGAATTATTTAAAGATAAAAAATAAACTTACTAAGCCAGTTATATAGCTTTTGGAACAGGATATGGTTCATGATGAGGTTTTTCTCAATTCCCTTTTGGATCAACTAAAAGACCTACCAGTAGAATATTATGATTTCAGTTTATTATCAGTAGTTAACTGATGTTTGTCTGCCACACTTACAGTTGTCTAATACTTGTCATTTCACTTTCGGTTGTCTAATGCTTCATTTCACTTACAGTTGTCTAATGCTTGTCATTTCACTTTCAGTTGTCTAATACTTGTCATTTCACTTTCGGTTGTCTAATACTTGTCATTTCACTTTCAGTTGTCTAATGTTTTTTGTACTTTTCAGGTTCCATCCTTGCGTCCCTCTCCACCTTCCAACAGATGTGGATCTCCAAACAAGAGTATGACGAGTCTGGTCCCTCCATCGTCCACAGGAAGTGCTTCTAAGCGTGACTCTACTGTTAATATGTGAAAAGTTTGCTTCGGTTCGGATCACGGTGATCCGACAGAACTTTATTTATTGATTACAGTTTATAATTTGTAATCGAAACCTTTACAAGACATTTATCGAGTTGTTAAACTTTTATACTGTCTCAGACGTCGTTTCCATTCCATTCGCACTGAGCCGAGAGGTGCGATCCGTTTATGTTGCATTTATGTTAGTCAGTTGATATTTATATAGCCTCTGTGTAAGATTTTGTGATTAAAATGTTCGGTCCTATTTAATTTTTGTCCTGTATATTTTTTATTACGAGCAATAAATGTGAACTGCCTCGAGTGTTGGAAATAAATCGCTTAGATTGCTCATGTCAAGCATTTTCTTTTGAGAACCTTTAGATATACTGATAGGAATTCCCTTACATATTACATGAAGGAGTACAGTAGAATATTCGTTTTAAAATGAATCTATTAAAATATCTGTGGGACTTGAAAAAATTATAGAAATTAAGAAATAATTTACTAAACTTTACCACAGAGAAGTAAGATAAGATACAGAGGACACATGCTTATAGTACAACCATGCACATTTAGATCTGGTATGTTGGGTTGAAATGCACTTGTACTGAGCAAGGAAGAGCCCGAACCATGATGTCCACTCTCCTACTGCATGAGCGCTGTAGTACGTGATGGTGAGGGGGAAAGACAGTGAAAGGGGGCGACAAATAGAAATGGCTCTAGACACCAGCGACCGGTGCCAGACGCCTCAAGTGTACCATTGAATGTATCCTCAGTTTCTTACTTCTCTGTGTCGTCACAAAACATGATCAATGAAAGACTCTTGGCCATGTTTGTGTGTAGAATAAAGGGATGGCAGGTAGTGTTGAAAAAGTTGCAGTAACTTAAGATCTTGGATGGTCACTAATTAATACAATTTTACCTACGAACAAGAGTTTTTGAGTTACCTGACATGCTAGCTAGCTGAAGGGTTTCCTGTTGTTACTGGCTGCAAATGGGTGCTGCAATAGAATATACTTATGGTGTTTTGTACAAATTAGGTAACTATATTCAAACAAATGTGCGTAATGCATGTAAGCCTCATTATGTAGTGAAACATGACTCATTTGAACCAACAATGGTCTTTCTCACGGAGAAGTAATTATTGCATCAGGATCTACATTAAGGCTAGATGAATCTGAACAGGGAGTGACATGGTAGGTATTGTTGGTAATGGTAACGAATGCTTGACATTCGTGAAATTGCTCACTTATGAACACAATTTAAAACTGCTTAGAAAAGGGTAACTAATATATATTCATTGGCAAATAGCTTGAGTTTTATTAGCCTCTGGGTGAAGAAGAAAGGTTTTCCTTTGAGAAACATTTATGCACTCAAATACAACTGCTTGAGTCCAGTTGGGTTGTTACAGATCAAGAAGGGTAGCGACATTGACTATGAATCCTGTAGCGACCAGGTAAGAAAAACAAGAGAGCCGACCAAATTACCCTGAGTCAATCAATTTAAACTGGAATATTAGAACCTTAAACAACTGTTATTTAATTTTTAAGTAAAAGAATCTAGCCTTATTTTATTACTATTTTTGCAATTTGATTACATGATAAAGACTGGACCTATAACCATTGACTATGTTTTATCTATGCCATATAACTCACTGAGCCAAAATAAGTTTTATTTGAATCTGCCAGTTTCTTTTATGCTATAACTCACTGAACCTCTACTGAGTTATGGCAGTGTCCACACCAGAATCTGAAGTGCTGTTGTCACTGAGTTTTATTTCATCGCCCTCCCTACATATAATTGGAGAAAGCGTTATTTTCCTCAACATTTTTGACTATGAGTTATTTATGGTGGACATATCTATTTTGGGCCCCCTGAACCTAAAAAGTGATGTCTGTGTGTGGATGTGTACAAAGCTACAGACAACACCTGTGGTCTGATTTTGATGAAATTTGGTATGTGCATGGATACTTTTCCAAGGTATCCCCAGGCTTTAAAATTTTGATTTTTAATATTGATTTTCTCGTGGAAAATCTAATTTTACAATAACAGCTCTAACTGTTAAAGTGAAATGTAGCATGTTATATACAGTCCTTTTAACTCTAAACAAAATTATACAACCCCCATTGCTCTAAAAATTATGTTTGAATGTTTTTACAACTGTTGTGCCTATACCCAGTAAATATCAATGTTATTCATGTTATTCCCAAAGCTTACACATACATAGTTGATGACAAGCCAGAGAAAGTTGTGTTAGATTGCTGATATGTTTATTTTAAGTACCGGTAAGGTAAAAGCCTTAAAGTAATTCAGCTAAGCCAGGCAGATTGTGCCTCTGTAAAATATAGGTACCCGTACATATATTTAATTACCTGTATTTATAAGTGCTCGCCTATAGCAATCAAAAGGTCACAGGTTCGATCCTGAGAAAAGTCGTTAGCTTTTTGATGGTTCAATTCAAAATTGGACCCACGCACGCCTTGACACAGATCATCTCACACCATTCTACACTCATTTTGGTTTAAAATACATACCAAATAGTTTTACCCATCTCAATGATTGGTAATTGATAATAATTAATTGTTGATTGCCTCAACACCGCAGGCAAAATCGGAACAAATTACTGTAAAACATCATAAGCCATTTACACAGTCTCAAAACAATTATTGTACCTACTTACTGTACCTTAGTTGTAAATATGTTAATTGCTGCTACAAGAAAAAGTAATAAGTGTTATTTTTATTGGAATGTACCTATCTATGTTCTAATCTAGGCTATGGCTTAGAACTTGATTAGAAATAAATACATTTTCAAAATTTGGGCAGCAACTCGTGCCAGGTCACTGTTAGTGACAAAATATTATTGTAGACTACACCATAAGTTTACATACACAATAATTATTAAATATTTTTAAAATTGTAAATATTTTAATCTATCAAATAAAAAAATATAAATAACCTATTTGTTTAAATTTGTTGTTTATGAAAGAGAAAGTCAGACTGGAGCCTTCCTTTGAAAGGTTTCTGTGGTACCGCGGGTACCTATCTCCGAAGATGTCGATACTGACCCCCCAGCACCAGTGTGTTTCCAAGACGAATAAATATTGCCAGGGCCAGAGGAGCATGCTGATAATCTTTATTAGTTTATTGACTATAAAGTGCCGCCTGCCGAACAAATCTTGTGAACTGGTTCTAGAAGGCACGAAGGTCCACTTGGGCAAGTGAAGCTGGACAATTAATTTGGCCATTGAGCCGTTCGTGGAGGAAAACAACGTCTACAACATAGCGTCTCAAATGAAGAAATTGTAGCTTTGAATTATTTTGCAGAACGGCCACTGGGACTACACAGTACTGCTGCATGCATGCCTTGACAGACACTGAAAAATCTGAGGCATTTCTTCTGGATACCTTCAAGTTTGTTGATGAGCACCAGGTGAAAGCGGTTCCTATCATGGGGGTGGACCAAAACTCCCCCAAACAGCTGTCCAATAAGGGAACAAAATACAGAGTCTTCAGAGCAATGACAATTTAGTTCACGGGTAGCACAAAATATAAAGCCTTAGAATCTACATGCTCGATGAAGGAGCAGTCCGATGAGAAGACCACTCTCGATTCTTTTACCAGTGGAGACATCTCTTCAGAGGTTTGTTCATACAGGAGTACTCTGCAATGTGTGAGTGCGCGAATCTTACTAAAAGTCATACTGATGCAATTAGGACACGTTCAGGAGCATGTTGTTTGAAACATACCAAATCGGGTGGTTTAGGCTAGCTTAGTTGACGTTGACAGAGAGTGTCCTCGGAGTGTAATAAAAAATCAAAATTAAAAATTATTTATCCTACGAAAATAAATAGTTAAAAAAATAATATTAAGTTGATGATCCCTACATAGACAAAGCCTGTGTGTGGACCGAGATACTTAAAACAAATCCTAACATCGTCCGCAAACAAAGGTCCTCCACATCAAGCATTTCCACGATGGCATTATGAAGGCTATAAAAGAGGTGAGGAGCCAAAGAGCCTTGGTGCACGGCCGCCTTTAATTACAGGCCGCGGCCTTCGAACTGGCAACGTCGCAAGTGGTGTTGTAACAGCTGATTTTTTCGGAAGCAACTAATGGTATTTGTGTATTTACGAAAGATTGATTAATGGACTATGACAATATTAACTCCGCTTACAAATGTACAGATATATATTTTAATTCATATTGTTTCAATTCTGTATGCTTTATTTTCAATCTAATATATAAAATTCTCGTGTCACAGTGTTTGTCTGCAAACTCCTCCGGAACGACTTCACCGATCGTTATGAAATTTGGTGTATAAATTCTGTAGGTATGCGAATCGGACGTAAACTATTTCCCGTTTCGAAATTCTTAAAAGGGCTCCGCCCCAGTGGCTCTGGAGTTTCCCATGTTAACCTTATGAGAAATGGAATTAATGAATCTTAACAGCTGTTTCAATTAAACAAGTTGGTACTGTTCTATGATGTTCAATAGCATTAAAGTTACAAGGATTACCAACAGGGTGCAACACTATTATTTCTTTTACATTTATGACAACAGCTAATTTGCAACCAAAAGGTGAGTGAGCGTAGCGAACGAACTTCAACCTGGAGGCGAGTTAGCGTAGCGAACGAGCTAACCTGAAGGCAAGTGAGCGCAGCGAACGAGCTCCAACCTAAAGGTGAGTGTGCGTAGCGAACGAGCTCCAACCCAAAGGTGAGTGAGCGTAGCGAACGAACTTCAACCAGGACGTGATTGAGCGATGCGAACGAGATCATCTTGAAAATTAAACGTAACGGTACTTTCTTTCCATCGGTCTGTCTTAGGGGAAACCTATAACTTAGGCGATACGAAGTTCGCCGGGTCAGCTAGTATTTTAATAAATTTATGTTCATAAATTAAAAATTAAATCAATAAAGTGCGAATTAATGATCTGATGTCACCTGTCTGCCATGTTATCTTATGGGACGTCTGTCACTGAACAACATCACTTGCGATGTTGCCAATTCTACCAGGCCGCGGCCTGTTGTTAAAGGCGGCCGTGCCTGGTGACGCCTGAGAGTTGGATAAAATCATTGGAGTTGCCAGCAAAGGGACACTTTTCCACTCAAGCACCACCCCCTCCCCCCCGGTAAGATAGTTTTCGGCCCACTTGAGGATAAATAAACCAAGGGTGTTTAGTAGGTCTTTGCAACAAAGATGACGTTCTTCAGATAGTTATAACTTAAACCTATATTTTATTAGGAGGCTATGTAATTCCATAGGCATAGCCAAAACATACTCCTACGTTTTGCAACAAATTGAAAAACTCCAATGTAAATGCAACTTCAGACGTCAAAGCTTCATGAACTACATCAAAGTCTTGATCCTAGTCAGCATTGAAAGGGTAATCAATGGAAATTGGAAAACTTAGAAAAAAGTTTTCTTTGTATACTCTCTCCACTCCTCCCCTCCTACTCCTAAAGCTAACCTAACCTAATAAAATCCAAATTCCAAATCAAATCCAAATCCAAATCAAATCAGTGAAGTGAACTGAAGTGAATGAAGTGATCTCGATCTGTGACTGTGGCTTTTTTTACAGTTTTGGAGTTTCGATGTTTCGTTTCCTGCCTGATTTGATTGACTTGACACTGATATGAACGATACGATACTGCTCTCTCCTAGTCTCCTTAGTCCTTACACAATTAAGAGAACGAACACCATTAAGTAATTTAGGAGAGACTGCCTGTTGCCTATTTGTCTCGTTATTATTGTTTGTGCTACGGCTACGGAACGGAGAATTGAAGTCTTTTATCTTGTTATTCTGCTTTACATAGGCCTAGTTCAGTTCATTTATGTTCTTTAAAGGTAAGTAGGCCTAACAAGATATTCAACTATTTTGACGCTTACGATACATGTCACGGTTAGGGTATGTTTACGCATTCCAATATGGTATTGTTTCAAACTCAAGCAATTAGGTCTACATATTTCTTCTGATTGTTTCTGACACCAACGTAATTGCGTACAATTTTCGTGGGAAAGTGTTTTATAGGCCTACTTTTAACTTAGAGTTTGTCTAGAAAGCCTTAGAGGCCTAGGCCTTAAGTTAGGTATAGAGCATGGAACCGTTTAAATTAATGGTTTAAAGGGGTACACTTCATTGGTGTGAACCTGGCAATAACTCCAGCCATAAGTAGTGCGCGCGGCCAAAAAAATTTATTGCTGGCCGTTTTGCGGCAAAATACGTCCGCGAGCAATATTACCGATGATGCCAACAGATAGAGGACACTTTAACGGACACGACAGTATCAATATCATGTACCTGGGGGATAAGTTAAGGGGGGTAAAACCAGCAATAAGTTGTGCGCGCGCCCGAAAAAATCTATTGCTGGCCGTATTGCGGAGAAATACGTCCGCGAGCAATATTACCGATGATGCCAACAGATAGAGGACACTTTAACGGACACGACAGTATCAACATCATGTACCTGGAGGATAAAAAAAGGGGGGTAAAACCAGCAATAAGTAGTGCGCGCTCCCGATAAAATCTATTGCCGGCCGTATTGCGGAAAAATACGTCCGCGAGCAATATTACCGATGATGCCAACAGATAGAGGACACTTTAAGGGACACGACAGTATCAACATCATGTACCTGGGGGATAAGTTTAGGGGGGTATAACCAGCAATAAGTAGTGCGCGCGCCTGATAAAATCTATTGCCGGCCGTATTGCGGAAAAATACGTCCGCGAGCAATATTACCGATGATGCCAACAGATAGAGGACACTTTAACGGACACGACAGTATCAATATCATGTACCTTAGGGATAAGTAAAGGGGGGTATAACCAGCAATAAGTATTGCAATAAGTAGCGGCTAAGCGACTACATAGAACATGGCTACTGTGCACTGGTTCTAGTATAACAGACAATGATTAATGGTTAGTGCAGCAATGGTATAGCAATTGTTAGTACAGTTCTGAAATACAAACAAATGAAAGCGTGTTAGTTAGTAAAGAAGCCAGCAAAAAATTACAATCACTCTAATAAATCAACTATTTTCTTTTACTCCCATAAATCAAATATCTCACAGCTGAATTGCTGCTACAGTAACTATCTGTCGTGATAGTGGAAATCGTATAGTGGGCGAGAGGCCTTACCCACGGGCTCCACCCCTGTTACTACAATAGTATTAATAAAACTATTGATTGGTTAAGTTAAGATGAAATAAACAAAACAGAATACAGTAATGGTAATGCAAACAAATAATAACAGCTGAGGTATTTTTAACATTAGGTAAATGGAAAGTTCCCTTTGGAAAGCAATTACGACCTTATAGGGCAGTTTATGAAATAATGAATAATTTTGCGCAAGGTTTCTCGTCATGACGAACCCTTTTAAGTATATGGTTTATGGGGGTGTGACTTGTAGTTTTCTCAAAAGTTCATGGGTACTTTTGACTTGATACATAGATTACAATAAACATTGACTACAAACTAAACACCACACATTATTTTAGGTAACACCGTGTTCTCACGGACCTACGCGATAACAAAACGAATTTGAAAAACCACCTTGCTGTCGACTCCCGCCCATCGATGTAGTTATTATACATCGATGCTCCCGCCTCGCCGTCGCCGACCCCGACTGCGACTCAGACTCACTGTCTAGTCTAGTGTCTAGTATCTCGGCTCGGCGAGCGCCGCGCACATCCAGCGCTGTACCCCGGCTGTACCCTGCGCAGGGGCGGGCGACTGATGCGCGGCCCGGCGGTGAACCACAAGATCAGCTGTTTCTGAACTAGTGTCATCTGCTAATTTGTTATGTGTACATTTTGGAACATAACTTTGGTGAATTGGCGAGGCGATTCTGCTAGTATGGTTTTAGTTTGATTATAAATATTATAAATACTAACTTAGTTACTTGTATAACTGTGTGGGAAGAGGTTTAACACCAGAAAACCTAGTACAGTATATATTAGGAACGGCAATGCCTCTCCTCCAAACTTCACGTTATCTGCCCACAACTATATTGATTATGAAATAAAACTGTGCTAAACAAACCTAAACCAAACTTGCTGCAATATTTTAAAATTCCGTTTGATAGCAGCATTCTGAAAGGAAACTGCTGTTCTTTAATATCCTAACTAAACTTTCTGTAACATTTCAAAAATTTCTTTCCCAAAAATTCCATGATTGAATCATAATTCATTTGTTCTAAATATGCAGCCTAAAAATTTAGTTTGTAAAGTGTTTCTTGATGATAGACTAAGTAAATATGAGGTTTGTGACATTAAATTTACTACAGACAAGACAAATTGTAACAAAAAAAACATTATGCTATACTTCAAAACATCTTTATTTAGTCTTTAGCTCTCAATTACTTTAAACTAAAAAAAATATAACAAAAAATTAAATTATTTGAAAAATTACAAACAAAAAAGAAAAATATACATAAAATACAAATTATACAACATAAATAACAAATAACATTAATTATCACTCAGCTCCCCTTCCTCCATACCTCTCCTTCCTCCTCTTCTCTTTCGTCGTCGTATTTTTCCGCAATACGGCCGGCAATAGATTTTATCGGGCGCGCGCACTACTTATTGCTGGTTTTACCCCCCTTATTTTATCCTCCAGGTACATGATATTGATACTGTCGTGTCCGTAAAAGTGTCCTCAATCTGTTGGCATCGTCGTTAATATTGCTCGCCTGCGTATTTTTCCGCAATACGGCCAGCAATAGATTTCATCCGGCGCGCGCACTACTTATTGCTGGTTATACCCCCCTAAACTTATCCCCCAGGTACATGATGTTGATACTGTCGTGTCCGTTAAAGTGTCCTCTATCTGTTGGCATCATCGGTAATATTGCTCGCGGACGTATTTTTCCGCAATGCGGCCGGAAATAGATTTTATCCGGCGCACGCACTACTTATTGCTGGTTATACCCCCCTAAACTTATCCCCCAGGTACATGATGTTGATACTGTCGTGTCCGTTAAAGTGTCCTCTATCTGTTGGCATCATCGGTAATATTGCTCGCGGACGTATTTTTCCGCAATACGGCCGGAAATAGATTTTATCGGGCGCGCGCACTACTTATTGCTGGTTATACCCCCCTAAACTTATCCTCCAGGTACATGATATTGATACTGTCGTGTCCGTAAAAGTGTCCTCTATCTGTTGGCATCATCGGTAATATTGCTCGCGGACATATTTCTGCGCAATACGGCCAGCAATAGATTTCATCGGGCGCGCGCACAACTTATTGCTGGTTTTACCCCCCCTAACTTATCCCCCAGGTACATGATATTGATACTGTCGTGTCCGTTAAAGTGTCCTCTATCTGTTGGCATCGTCGTTAATATTGCTCGCGGGCGTATTTTTCCGCAATACGGCCGGAAATAGATTTTATCGGGCGCGCGCACTACTTATTGCTGGTTATACCCCCTTAAACTTATCCCCCAGGTACATGATATTGATACTGTCGTGTCCGTTAAAGTGTCCTCTATCTGTTGGCATCATCGGTAATATTGCTCGCGGACGTATTTTTCCGCAATACGGCCAGCAATAGATTTTATCCGGCGCGCGCACTACTTATTGCTGGTTATACCCCCCTAAACTTATCCCCCAGGTACATGATGTTGATACTGTCGTGTCCGTTAAAGTGTCCTCTATCTGTTGGCATCATCGGTAATATTGCTCGCGGACGTATTTTTCCGCAATACGGCCTACAATAGATTTTATCCGGCGCGCGCACTACTTATTGCTGGTTATACCCCCCTAAACTTATCCCCCAGGTACATGATGTTGATACTGTCGTGTCCGTTTAAGTGTCCTCTATCTGTTGGCATCATCGGTAATATTGCTCGCGGACGTATTTTTCCGCAATACGGCCGGAAATAGATTTTATCGGGCGCGCGCACTTCTTATTGCTGGTTATACCCCCCTAAACTTATCCCCCAGGTACATGATATTGATACTGTCGTGTCCGTTAAAGTGTCCTCTATCTGTTGGCATCATCGGTAATATTGCTCGCGGACGTATTTTTCCGCAATACGGCCAGCAATAGATTTTATCCGGCGCGCGCACTACTTATTGCTGGTTATACCCCCCTAAACTTATCCCCCAGGTACATGATGTTGATACTGTCGTGTCCGTTAAAGTGTCCTCTATCTGTTGGCATCATCGGTAATATTGCTCGCGGACGTATTTTTCCGCAATACGGCCGGCAATAGATTTTATCGGGCGCGCGCACTACTTATTGCTGGTTATACCCCCCTAAACTTATCCCCCAGGTACATGATGTTGATACTGTCGTGTCCGTTAAAGTGTCCTCTATCTGTTGGCATCATCGGTAATATTGCTCGCGGACGTATTTTTCCGCAATACGGCCGGCAATAGATTTTATCGGGCGCGCGCACTACTTATTGCTGGTTATACCCCCCTAAACTTATCCCCCAGGTACATGATGTTGATACTGTCGTGTCCGTTAAAGTGTCCTCTATCTGTTGGCATCATCGGTAATATTGCTCGCGGACGTATTTCTCCGCAATACGGCCAGCAATAGATTTTTTCGGGCGCGCGCACTACTTATGGCTGGAGTTATTGCTAGGTTCACACAAGTGTACACTTCCATATCTGTTGGCACAAACAACCTAATGAGTAATATTGATTATTTGATGGTTTAATTCGATATATCGTTTGGTTAGTTAGGAAAGGTTAACCTAACCTAACTAGGCTAACCAAACGATATATCGAATAATTGATACATCGATCGATATTTCATCTGGTTGTTTAAGTGCCAACAGATATGGAAGTGTACCCATTTAAAGTTATGTTAGGGTGAATCTGATTTTATATTGTGCTTTTGATTTGGCTTCCAATCTTGATTAAATTATTGAATGTGAAGCAGTGGCGTAGGTAGTATCGTGATTATCTCTCGCTGTTGTGGATACATCATCGCCATCTCCTGGAATTACAGCAAAATCCTAAGAAAATTAACTTACCATGGCATAAGCGGTAATTTTCTATCGCCCGATTATTGCAAAAGTGTCTGATATAAGTTAGTTTGTCGGAATCCTTTTTTTTACGATCGATTCTTGATACCGATACCAAGGTCGTAGTATCCAAGTATATGGTACAATATTGAGCATTGGTATCAAGAATCAACACATCCCTAATAAAAATAGCCTATACCGGTAGGTAGCCTATACTGTATAACTTTGGGGGTGGCCATCTCGGGCCCCCTCCCTGAATACCCCTTTTGTGAAGTAAGTACTTAATGGATAAAAATGAACATTCAATCTGTCACACATTTTAACCTACACCTCCCTGAAGTGTAAAATCTTATTAATTTGCTTAATCTAGATAACTGATGCCTAATGATCTGATCTAGATGATCTTTACCTGTTAATGACAAACCATTTGCAAATTTTAAAACTGGAAAACTACACATCTCAAAGCTTTCATATCCCAAACCTTACACCTGTTGGTTAATAACTCAGCAGACCTTACTGGTATAGTGGCTGTGCAGTATTCACCTAGGCCTAGTTAGACTCATGTTACAAAAGATTACTAGAGTTATTATTACAGCTAAATGGAGCCTTGACACCTCTATTTAGCCTACAGTTATTGTTAGGGGTATTACATTTTAACTAGCCTACTTTAGTCAAACTTACTTTTGCTCTATGTAAGTTAGGCCTAACTGTTACAAACTTGTAACAGTTCATCATTAGCAGTGTATATGAGTTAATGATAATTTTAACGGTAAGATACATTGTTTAATGTTTACCAAAACATAATAGCCTTAACAAAATACGGTGATACAAATAATTGGCTTATGTGTCTGCTCTGTGTAATTCCAACAAACATAGAACATGCCATTCACAAATAATGTGTAAATGCTGCTGATGATGATAAACTGTAACAAGTTGGTACTGGAGGCCTTTAATAAACAACCAATGGGCTGACACCATACGTCCTCTGTAATTTGTTAATCAAATCAAATCAATAAAAAAAGGTTTGGTTGTGTTGCTAGTCTAGTGGTTAGCGTCTCGGACTTTGGTGCAGGAGGGACGGGTTCAATCCCTGGCAGTGGCACATCCACTAAACATTTATCTCTCGTAACTCTCTCGTGAAATGCCACTGGCGTTGAAAGAGAAAAAAATCAACAAAGGTGTAAACATAAACATTGAGCGGATGCTCCATTATAAATGCTGTTTTGGTTTGCCGTTACAGCGTTGTTGCCACTTACGTCTTGTAGCTGCCTTGAAGAGGCTTTGGTAAAACATTTATCACGTAGATCTCTATTTAATACTATAACTGCCTTCTGGTTAGGCCTGTCCATGACTTTAATAAATTAAATGGAATTCTATAAGAAATTAAAGAAATAGTTAATTCGTAATCATAACCAATTTGATTTTAGCGAATTTCCCCTATAGGGAATTGAATAAGCTATTACTGTAGTACTCATGGTAAGACCTGGACCCGGGACCGATTTACTTTTTTGTTTTGAGGTCCCTAGAGACCAAAAATGCCATCCGCTCAAATTCATATATCTATCTATATATTAATTACGTAAGCCAATTCTTTGCGTCAAAATTGTGGGCGACTGGGAAGTCGTAGAACGACGGGAGAGGGCTCAAATTAAAGGTCTCGATCCTGTGACAGCGGGAAAAATAGTGAAATTCCCTAAATTTTAACACAAAATTGGATATAACGTAAAATGTTCTCCATAAGAAATGCATTAGAAGCCATGCATTAGATGCATTAGAGGCCGCCAACCTCTTAAAAAAAAAAATTACTGCTGATTTTTGTTTACTTCAATACAGCTGATCGTGATTAATCATCAAACCAGTAAGCAATATTACATTTGGATTACTCATTTGCCAGTCAATTCTGCAATGTACTATAGCCTATACGATATAAAACCAGGGATAACTTTAGGCCTACCTATAATAATAAATACTTTTTAGTTACGTCTTAAAATTTTGAAATCAATTATTTTACTGTACAATTGGTATTATTTACTGTACTCAAATCAAATGAATTAAACTTAGAATGGCTGAAAAAAATTATAAAGTTTTTATCTTCTAACTTAACGGTTATTGTTGTGTTGAAGGAATGTTCAACATGAAATAACTACATTGACTAAATAATAATTGATTCAAGATTGTTGAAAACTTCTGCTTTGTTTTGATTTCAAAACATTTGTTAACGATTTATTCTACACTTTTTTGTATACTTACTAACATTTTTAATTTGAGGTTTATTGTAGTGTTTACAAAAGGAGCATACACTTAGAAATAATAACTGGGTCGGGATGCTAATTTAGCGGTTTTAACTAAGAACTAAGCTTATCTCATCACACCTTTATTTGCCTTTTCATATATGAAGAAGACAATTTCCAATACTTTTATCAGGAAAGCCTTTTTATTATCAAAAGACCAAAGCTACATTAGTAAACTAATATTTATTCACAAACAAGTTTGCTGCCTTAGCAGAGTTAAACCTTTGGAGTAATTTAAATTATTTATTAAAAATTACATCAACAAAAGCAAACAAAGACAAATAACAAACTATTTTTTACACAAAAGATATGTTGTACTGGGATTTATATCTGATATATGTATTAGATTTATTTAAGTTTGTTTATACCGTACTGTATTACAATAGTTTTTTTTTACATTTGAGCTTTTCAGGGACTTATGTCCCTTTAAGCCACTATATTTATATATGTGTCCTTTAGCGCGATAACTCGAGTATAAACCATCCGATTTTGATGAAATTTGTTACAAACGTGTAAACCTACGTTAATTCGAACGAGTTCGCGAGCCAGCATGATCGGACGATGGGAACAGTGGTCTATGGGGTGTTTTTTGGGGTAAAAATTGGGTTTTCTCATTTTTGACCCTAAAAACTTATAATTTAGCAATTTCTTTCCAAACAATTTTGTAGCGCTTAAAAAAAATAGATAATTTAATATATTGAAGCGTTATTATGCTCCTAATGGTTATGAAGAAAATTCCAAAAAACTGTAAATTTAAAATTCCCATGTTATTCTTAAGGAGAATAAATAAACTGTTGTTGTTTGCTTGTTTATGAACATATTTTGATCAAATTTGGAAAATGCATTCATTTCATACTAAACTATTAACATTTTACAAAAAAAAAAAACTTTTTACCCTCCCTATTGCAGCAAACCTAAGTACTCGTTAACTAATGCTATTTAAATAGGGAATAAATGTGATATTTTTAAGTAGACATTTTAGTGTAAATCCAATCAGGCAAATGGAAATTCGCTTAGTCTGCAGGTTTGCAGGTTTGCTGCGGCGGGGGTATTAAACAAATTATATAGGAAAACCGTTAATTTTCCATTGATTATTATATTTTTTTCCAGGTCTGGTTTTGAAAAATGGATGATTCTGAGTGTGGTTCAATAGTTGAATTGGCTAAAAGTAACTCAGATAGCGGGATTGACGGTTTCCTCTCCGATGGTAGCACTTCATCAAGCAAGTCTGATCGCCTTACTGAGACTTGTAATTTAGATAAGAATTCTCATGGCAAACAGTGCACTTCATCAATTAAGTCTGACCGCCTTGCTCAGACTTGCATTTTTGAGAAGAATTCTCATGGCAAACAGTCAAAACAGTTGTCTAAGCCCCACCATTGCTCCCTGAGTCATTACAGCATATCTGGAAGATGTATCGAAACACTTAGCCCAAAAACCTTTCGCTACCTTTCAAGTTGTGTGAGAGTACTCGATTTAAGTAATAACAAAATCAAAACCTTACCAGAAACCATAAGCGAACTACAAAATCTCCAAGAGATAAATTTGTCTTGCAATCAATTGGTCAATTTGCCCGATTCATTTGCAAAACTTCAAAAGTTGCAAACCCTGAATCTGTCTGAAAACATAATTTGTGAGCCTCCTCGATGTTTAGAGTTTGGTCTTGAACGATTAACCCACTTAGACTTGTCAAAAAATGGCATAACTAAGTTTCCTAAATCACCCAAATGTTCTCCACTACTTCAGTGTTTGAACTTGAGCCATAACGACATAAACTTATTGCCTTTGTGGCTACTTAGCGAAGAGTGCCGTGCCATAGAGGAGTTGGATGTCTCTTTCAATTTCTGCTTCGACGATCCCGCTTTGGAAAGAAGATTACCACTGTTAAAACACCATCGCACGTCTGCACTCAAGAGTCTGAAGAAACTTTTGATAAGCAACACTGGAAGCAAACCAGTCCATTTGTTTGCTCTAAATAGTTTTGAATCTTTACAACACGTGCATCTAGGAAATCTCCCAGGCTCCAAGGAGTCAGAAAACTACATTACAGACTTGGATTTGAAATTGTTTTACGATCCCAATAACATCCTAGAACTTCATCTGCCGACAGTAGGACTAGCTTTATTGCCTGAGAACATTGACAGATTCAAGAACCTACAAGTGTTGGATGCTTCATACAACAAGCTGGATTGGCTTCCAGACAAAATAGTAACATTAAAGTTCCTTAGAGAGTTAATACTTTCAGACTGCAGCCTATCACACCTTCCATCTAACTTCAACGAACTGAAAAGTTTGGAGAAGCTAGTTCTTGACCGTAACCAGGTGAGGTGTATTTTTTTAGATTTTTTATCTTGTTTTACGTTAATTTAAACTGCCTATCAGTTGGCCTAAGCTGAATTCTTTTCACATTGTACAATTTTGCATGTCTGTTCTTGTAAGTATAAAATTTAAGATAATTGAATATTAAATGTTAAGTTTTCAGAAGTGATTTGGTTGCTTTTTGACTGCTGTACTTTGGAAATAGCCCAGATCATAGTTTAGCTTCGAGTAAAGTTGTGTTTTACTTATATTTTTCAGCTCACAGATGTTGAGAAGTGTCTTGATGAGTTGCCTAGGCTGGCGTATGTAGATTTGTATGACAACCTTCTGGAGAGTCTTCCTATCTCGCCTGATTGTTTGCCAAACATTCAAATGGTGGACTTCGCTTTCAATTTTGTTAATCTAGAAGAAGCATTGGATAAAGTAAGTACATGCTAGCACTGTATATAAGACAATGAGGCTAATAGCCTTGTGCCAAAATGTTTGTACAATACTACTGATTTAGTTTTTCCAGCATTTGAATAAAGTCACAAGATTATTTAATAATGAAAATACCTTTGTTTAGTAACCATTACAATAGAACCCCTAATTTCCGACCTTGTCATAACCAACTCCTCAGAATATCCGACCTAGTGATTCACTGTCTACTTGCCGCATGTCCACTTGGGGTTGCCATAGAACTCTTGTTAAAAAAATTGGAATTTTAAAATATAAAATAAAAATTTTTTCTGGTTTTCCCAGCAGCAACATCTGGGGTTTCCTATTGATTCATGGTCACCAAGTACACTTTTTACAAGGGGTCAGGGAGTCTCTGTTATTTTTAGGTCAGATTGGGAAAAAAGTCGTAACAAGAGATCTATTTTGGCCGAATATGATTATCGGGCAAAGCTTGCGTTGAGTCAATCTCAGCCAAGCGTTTATTTCAGCAATCGCGGGTAGTGTTTGCAAAGATGCTTGATTGAAAATAAAAGTTTTTGTCGCTATAGTGGGTGATCTTCACGGTCGTGCCGCAATTGTGGAAGGCGACAATGTCGCTGTTACCGCAAAAGATATTTATGATTTTAATTAGACCGCAAAATATTCTCTCGATTTTGCCATGACTGCAGACAATGTTCACGATTTTGCTGTCACAGTGAAAAGTGTTCTTGATTTTACCGTGACCATGAGGTATGTTCTCGATTTAAACAAGACCGCAAGAAATGATCTCGATTTTGCCGTCACCATGGAAGGGATTCACAAATTTATTGTGATGCTGGACCCTGTGTTCACAATGTCGCGTGACTACAGAAGTTGTTTTCGTATTTGCTGTGACTGCAAAAGACATCTAAATTTAGAGGCAAGCATACTCGAAGCTGCAATTTAAAAAAATAATAATAGCCTCAAACAAATACAATGTACAATGTAGCAAGTTTTAGAGAATGATTATTTGTAGAAATTAATAGTATATCTAATTTATTAAACAGCTTAAAGTTTTATATGTCATAAATCTTGAAAAAAATAAATGGCTCTCATTTTCAGGATGTTAATGGAGAGAATCTTTTTAACATTTACTGTCATCAACAAGAGAGATTAAGGTCATCATCTGCTTCCAAACAGAAGAGATACAGTGAAAGGAAAATCCAAAACATTGCGGCCAGTTTTGAGAGTTTAGGTGAGTTGTGGTATTAGATACATTAGTTAACTTTGCCCAGTTCTTTTTCTTCTCAGAAACCATTTTAGTTGAAAGTCCAACATATTATGCAGGTGACTGCACTTCTTACTACAAGCTAATCAGCTTTGCATGCAATTTATTGATAGTTCAGCAATAGTGCCGGCACAAAATTGTACAAAAACAAATTTAGCTAATATTTATGCTAAAGAATTGTTATTCAAAATTTCAAGTTGATAAAAAATGTGTTGAAATATCACAGCTGTATTCCATAAGTCTGTAATCTTTTAATATTATGCTTTGTGTTAAAAGTATTAGGTTTCATTCATAGATCTTGCAGCTTTTAAACAAATTTAAATTCAGTAAAAGTATTATTTTGTTCATTAGTGTGCTGACGATTAGAATATGCATCAGTGGTATGGTATCCTCATCAGCTCTATCTTGTAGATGTGATTGAGGCAATTAAAAAAAGATTTTTAAGATTTATGTACGGTATTTTAAAACATTTGATCACTATACATTTAACATTCCATACCACCAGCTCTTGACCATGTTTGATATGACTAGTCTCAGTGACAGAAGGAAGTTGGCCGCCTTATCTTATCTCCATAAACTGGTGAGGGTAGTTCTGGACGATTGTGACTTGCTGGGACAACTCAATTTTCATATTCCACGACACAACTCACACAGCACTCTTGTATTTACCTCGTTACTCTCGTACCAATCTTGGATTCAATTCCCCACCAAATCTAATGTCTCACACTTTTAACGCCTATCAGTTTGATATATTTAACTTGTCACAAAAAATGTGAAATGTCTGTTTTTCATATTCATTCTGTCATTCTTATTTATATTTTATGTTCTTATATTTATACTAGCTGACCCGGCGAACTTCGTATCGCCTAAGTTATAGGTTTCCCCTAAGACAGACCGATGGAAAGAAAGTACCGTTACGTTTAATTTTCAAGATGATCTCGTTCGCATCGCTCAATCACGTCCTGGTTGAAGTTCGTTCGCTACGCTCACTCACCTTTGGGTTGGAGCTCGTTCGCTGTGCTCACTTGCCTTTAGGTTGGAGCTCGTTCGCTACGCTCACTCGCCTCCAGGTTGAAGTTCGTTCGCTACGCTCACTCACCTTTTGGTTGCAAATTAGCTGTTGTCATAAATGTAAAAGAAATAATAGTGCTGCACCCTGTTGGTAATCCTTGTAACTTTAATGCTATTGAACATCATAGGACAGAACCAACTTGTTTAATTGAAACAGCTGTTAAGATTCATTAATTCCATTTCTCATAAGGTTAACATGGGAAACTCCAGAGCCACTGGGGCGGAGCCCTTTTAAGAATTTCGAAACGGGAAATAGTTTACGTCCGATTCGCATACCTACAGAATTTACACACCAAATTTCATTACGATTGGTGAAGTCGTTCCGGAGGAGTTTGCAGACAAACACTGTGACACGAGAATTTTATATATTAGATTTTGAGTAAAACTGTTGAGTATGACTGCCACCATAGAAGACGGACATTTTTCCCTTGTATTTATTTCTATATTGTTACACTCTGTTAACATTATTTTTGCATGATTAATGCAACAAAGTAATTGGCATGTGCTGTTTTTTAGCATTGGAAAATAAAGTAAAATAAATATTTTTACAATTGTTTTAACTATTTTTGAGCTGTTCAACCTTTCTGCTTGCATATAAATTTCTGGGGACAGTTTTTGTTGTAAGGTCGAGACTGCAATGATAACTTCAGTTAAAAATTAGAAGCAGATGGTCATTTAGGACCAATTGACAATATTAAACTAGGCCTATGTGTTTTTGCACAAATTTTACCTAGGAAGAATTTATGAATGGGGCTCAGGATTTCCTAAACTTATACAAGCTCTAGTATTAAATAGCTATTCCATTATTTTTTTATTGACTTCTTAAGTATTGTTCACATAGTTTTACATGTTTGTATCATTTATATGTTTTAGAGTCTGAATTTCGTCATTACACGAGTGAATCGGAGAGTGATGCTGGCATCCCAGATGAAATCTTCTTAGGGGAACCTTGCAACAACGGGTATGTGTAAGATGTGTACAACCATAGATATATTTGAATATTTTAATTTTAAATGGGTAAATTTCTTTACCGATTCTCAACACCACTAATTCCCAAAACCTCTTGAGACATTATTGCCATCCAGTTAATAAAACATGTTAATAAAACCAGTTCAGTTCCAATCATAGCTATACTACTGTAATGGCTACTCACTCAGATTATTATTTTAGATTTTAACGTACTCTGTGTAAAACATTAAAACTATTTTAATGACAAGGCTTTAGTGTGTGCATTACAGTTGACATTTGATTTTTAGGTTAATTTTCTAGCCCGGGATTGTTTTTCACATTACTTAAGGCTAGACCTAGGAGTTGCAGCAATATCACTTAGGCTAGATAAAATCCATTGGAGATTTAGTGGGATCTAAACCCAGGACCGAAGTCCCGCGCTCTAACGACTAGATCAACTTGCTCTCCCCTAAAAGAATAAGAATAAGAATCTTTATTACCCTTCAAACATTTTACAGTGCAATAGAGTTCGTCATTTGCTACATAATATTAAAATGTAATTAAATATTTCACACAAAATAGTAACAAAGATAATTTTATCAAATTATAATTAACTAGGTACATTGAAATTGCTGGGTTACAAAAAAATATCTTATTACTGAGCACCATAGAAAAATACAGTTTTTGTGAAAATAATGGAAATACTGTTCAAATGTAGAGTCAAGAGAGCTATTAGAAATACAATCTTTACAACCAGGCATATTTTTAGCATGCGCAACGTCAACCAATTGTCTACAAACTCTGTGGAACATGCCTAGAATGTGAAATTGTACAACAGCGAAGTTTAAAAAAAAATTGTTGAAGCTTCATAACACAGTTTTATAACATTTCATTGTCTTTTTCAGGATGAATGTAGATGAAAATTGGGATTTGGACAGCTGTGATGAATCAGATTACTTTGATTGCGCAAGTAAGTTTCAAGGGTTTTTATTAGTCAAAACAATGAATATAATTTGCCCTACATTGAATACTAAATTGTTAAAACATTCTTTAACTTTGATCGTTAGGAGTTGGAACTCTGAATCACAAGTTGTCTCTTTTTAAACCTATAACCTTATTTATTTAAACCTAATATTTTTTTTCTAAAACAATAATATTTACTTGAACACTGCAACTTGAAGTATGAATTGTGAATAAATGTATACTAGCGAATTTCCTATAAAGAGAAAAAAACTATTACCACAGGTCTTATGTTAAGATCTAGACATGGGGCCGATTTACTTTTTTGTTTTGATGTTCCTAGAGGCCAAAAAAGCCATCCGTTTGAATTCACAATAGGCCTATTATATATGTGTCCGGTTAGTACGAAAACTCAAAGAAAAACAATCATATTTTATGAAATTTTGTACAAATGTAAATGTGTAAACCTAGGTTTATTTCAACGAGTTTGCGAACCAGCATGATTGGACCATAGGAACAAGGTTTTTTTAATAAGGGTTTTCTCATTTTTTAATCAAAATATAGAATTTTCTGATTTCTCGCCAAACCATTTTGTAGAGCTTAACAAAACAAATAATTTAGTGTATTAAAGTGTTTTTACAGTTATTTTTTACAAAAAATAAATAAATAAATAAATAAGATTAAAAATTCCAACGTTAACCTTATAGAGAATAAGTAAAATTGTTGTAGTTTGCTTGTTTATCTATATATTGTCATCAAATTTTGTAGATTAGATTTATTTATTTCATACTAAGCTATTGTCATTTGACTAAAACATAATACTTTATTACCCTCCCTGTAGCAGCAAACATAGGTACTCATTAAACATACAATTTTTCAAATAGGGAATTTATATTTTTAAGGAAATATTTAAGTGAAAATCAAATCAGGCAAATAGAAATTCGCTTAGTCAGCAGCTTTGCCGTGGCAGGGGGTATTGTTGAAAATTGAACAGCCATATTCAATTAAGATGAAAATCTACTTACGCATGCCAGAAGGTGTCAAATGTAGTCGTCTTTATGATGTACTTGTTTTGAGCTTGTTACAGCCCATCTTTAGCAGCATTCATATATTTACAATAAACCACATCGAGCGATGTTTGTTGAGCATTTCCAAACACTTTCATACACACAGAAATAAACATCATGCATATCGTTTTGCCGGTATTTTAAAATTTTTTTGTACGCACACATGGAGAGTTTTTCACATCAAAACCGGATGACATTCTTTGGCCTGAGGAAGACAGAATTGAAAAATATTGAAATTTTTAATTTTTTTACTTTACAATATAGTTTAGAGTGCAAGTTAAATAACTTTGATGGTGACTATTTTTGGTAGGTGTGCCCAGGTACAGCCTGCCCCTAGGGTACATCTTTGGGTGGACTCCCCCAGTCAAGCCGAAGGATTGCCAGGTACCCATTAATCAGCAGGCGTCTGGCTTCCTGTTCATTCCTGGACAGCTGCATCAGAGGACCACGGTGAGGAAGCGTCGTCGGGAGGACCTCCCAGTTGTCGATGGCCAGTTTGATGATGCTTGTGTAAGTATCTAGATTTGTGTTGATGTGTGCTCAGTGAAGTGAGCTTAAGTTTAAAATATGGTAGCGCTGAAAATAATAAAAGTGCGAAAAATTGAAATCGAGCGATTAAAAGTGAAAAAAAATTTTGGAACCCGCTATTTTGTTTTTTACAACCAGTATTGTATTGTTTTGTTGTGGGGAGCAAGCTGACGTAGTGGTTAGAGCGCGGGACATCAGTCCCTGAGGTCCCAGGTTTGATCCCCGCCACGAATGGATTTTATCTGAGTGATAATGCCACAACCTCTAGGTCTAGCCTGAAGTAATGTGAAAAACAATCCCAGGCTCGTACCTAGCGTCCTAGGACAACAACAACAAAATATTGTATTGCAATAACTATTTTTTTTTTTATAAATACATGAAACAAATATTTCTTCGCAATTAAAAACTCCCACTCAATCTAACTCCGGGGGACCAATAACCAATGATGGATTTACCCATCCCTCCAAGAATACAACCTGACTTGGTGTTCTAGTCTAGAAAGTGTCTTGCTCCAAGGAGAAGTGGGGGAATCACTGTTGGAAGCTGTTAAGTAAAGTGGTTCCCAGCACTGTGGTATCTTTATGTGTGTATCCAGGAATGACCTCTGTATTTTGAACTAATAACCCCAAGTCATTTACAGCTTTACATCCTAATGTATAGAATACTGACATTTTGATGTTTGCAAATTATTTTTCATTGCAAATGGATTCATCAATTTCATTGCACATTTTATCCATTTTACTGTAGCCTACTCCTAAGTACCAATATTTTTTTTCTTTCAAAATTCAGGATGATCAATAGATACTATAGATAAAGGGTATAATAGTAGAGTAAATATATTTTTAACTAAAAGTAAAACAAAAATTATGTCTCAAATGGAAGATTGTGGACTTTCTGGATTAACTTGATTTTTGTGTTTAATATGGGTTAAAGGGATCTTCCGGCCAAGGGGTCAGACTGTTGTTTTTGTACAAATGTTACAAAAACTGACCCTTCATAGATCCTATTACCTTTTTAATGTTCCAAATGTTTACCTTATTTTCCTACTAGGTGGATACATATGCGGGTTTACAGAGCGGCAAAACATTGATTGGTAAGTATTTTTTGGTTATTGGGCTGCAGGTGCTTTTCCATGCTTTGCCATGTTTAAATGAAAATCACTCATTTAAACTAATCACACAAAACTGTAATTAGAATCGTAATCTTCTGCATCTTAACAATACAATTTTACTGTTATGAGTTTTGCTGTTTACATTGTAAGTCACTAACAAATAGTAGCTAGAGAGGGTCGTAGCTGTAGAAATCATTATTGTAGAATTTTCAGTTTTTTATTAGGCCTATATGATTGCAGAATGTTGTGAGGTGGGGTGAATGAAAACGAGCACTAGAAGGATCCCTCCTAGTGATGAAAACTACTTAAATTATTATTTGATAGTTTTTAAGACATGCTGTTGTCACCAATTATGCTATCTAGTTTTGCCTACATTTTACCAACTAATCGAACCAATGATTTTAAATGGTAGAAAAAGGAGGATAGCAGCTAGCTTACCTTGAAAGTGTGGGTAGGCCATAGAACAAGTAGAAAAATATTGTGTGCAAAATATTGCCCTAGGGACAAAGTCCCTTAGGGGACGAAATATTGTGTGCAAAATATTTTTCTACTTGTTCTATGGCCTACCCACACTTTCAAGGTAAGCTAGCTGCTATCCTCCTTTTTCTACCATTTAAAATCCTGGCCTAGAGCCTTTCCTTAAACAAAACTAATCGAACCAATGAGTTATTGGAAGCTGAAAATGCATCTCTGTACCAGAGAGCAAATCACTTGCTAGAACCAGACGTCTAACAAAAACACTCATTGGTGTGATTTATATGGCAGTGGATGTAGCATGAACAAGCGGTGGGAGTAACTATGGTATTTTATGGGTAAAATCACAAAAGCTTAATAACTTTTGAACCGTAATATTTTTACAGCAGTGGGGGTTGTAGGACCATAAAAGAGTAAAATTTAACCAAAATTGTTGGAGCCATTTAACCCTCCAGCTGCTAGTCGACTCGAGCGAGTCGATACGTAAGGTGTCGTTTAATCTACTTCACTCCGTTCCAGTGTACAAGAAACTGGATTGAGTTTGGGATCTCCGTAAACGTCAGATTTCAGGCTTTCTCCCGATACCTGTCTCTAATGCTTTAACCCATCTGGCTGCTTTGTAAAATGACTTGCAAAATTGACATTATTGCGCCAGCTGTCTGCTGTGCTAACCTGCGTAGTTACCGAGTCTGTTTGTTTATGTCATCCAAAGTGGTTTCTAATGTATTAATTTAGTGTTTTTATGTAAATAATGGATAGTAGTGACATCTGTATGGGTTTTAGTGAGGATCTTAGTGATTCTGACAAAGATTTGTTTGGTGTTGGTAATGAAAACGTACGCATCCTAGGCCTAGGCCTATGCCTACTCTTGATCCTTGGGTGAGGGTTTCTGTCCATAAATGAGATATGATATAATATTTTATTTTTTATTTTATGTGCATAAAAGTATATATTTTCTTGTTCCTTATTACATTAACTACAAAATGGCTACTTTTAATTTTAGTTCAGAGGAAAATAATTTTATTTTTATTATGTGCAAAGTTACAAAATGAAAACAAACTTTTATATTTTTTTTGTTTGTATCTTTAAAAATATTTTTATGGAAACATAACCATGCACTAATATGGTATGTTTTTATTTATACTGAACAAGAAAATATATAATATGTTATGATTTGTTTAATTTTTAACTTTATTACTAATTTCTTTTTATTGCCTGTAAAAAATGCTTAGCACCAAGGGAAAATATAACTAGCAGTTAGAGGGTTAAAAAAAATTTGGTTTTACATTATTTTACGGGCTTTATGAAAAAATCACATCAGCTGCAATAACTTTTGTACTGTAATCTTACAGCAATGGGAATAGTACCATTTTTATGAATGGAAAGGGCCAAAACGTACTATAGGCTATTATAATCAAAATCGTTCATGCCGTTTTTATGTAAATCCGAGTTTATTGTTATTTTTTTCTAAAATCACCGTTAGAAATCAAAATTTCAATGAAATGAAAAAAAGGCCTGGAGATACCAGGGATTAGTACCCACATAACTAATTTCATCAAAATCGAACCCCCACACACATAACTTTGAAAACCTCTTTTGGGTTCAGGAGGACCAAAAATGGATATATCCACTCAAAGCCCTAAACTCAAAAATGTGGACAAAAACAATATTCTCTCCATAGGGGGAGAAAGTAAACAAAGAACGCCATTCTCAGGTAAGAACATTCTCTGTGTCTTGGACCACATTCTTCAATAAAGGACACATGATGGTTTTTTCCACCGTCTTTGATTATTTCATTAACTCTTGTCGCTTTTACAGCCTTGCTGGAGAAGATGCACATGTTTGTCCGGAACCCTGCGGGGATGAGGACTAGGAGACGCTGCAGGACCCACGGTCAATACGATTTTTGTTGTTGCCCTGGAGTGTGGTTTCAGCTCAGCCCTCCGTTCAGCTTCATCATTCCATCCTCCTCGGACATGTGATTGTACTTTGTGTTTGTGTTATTGTTCTCACTGATAGTGTTTCTGTTCTGTTGGTAGTGTAGGTGTTGAGCTAGGTTAGGTTAGGATCGACTAGATTCTGAAGTATTCCCGTTCGGTAAGGTAGGATTTGTGTTTGTCTGTAAGACTATAAAATCTATAATCTCGTGAATTAGAGAATATAACCGATCAGGAAACCATTTTTAGATTGCTTTAATCGGTCAAGTGGTAAGCTGGTTTAGCCACGGTATTTCACATCGGCTATCCCTGGGCTGATCAGATAGCCAGTGGTATAGCCCAACATGAAAACGAAAACACTCAGTTGAAATTATTCTGAATTGAATGTGTGAATGACATGACAATCATTAACAATTCGGCAAAGCCATGTAGATTATTGTTCACTTCAGTGCCAATTTTATGTTAATTCGTTGTGTGTAAACTGTGTAAAGTAAAGGTCTATAGTGTTTGTCATTTTCAACGATTGTTTGGATTTTGATCTATGTTTTGTTCATGTCTTGAAGTCTTGTCTGAATTTCCTTTGTATGAAATTACCTATTTAGTAGAGCCTAGTAGGCCTACAAAATTTAAAGAAAAGTGTATGTTTGTGCTATGTAATTTTCAGTGTTAGTTTTTAGTGTAAGCTGAGGTAAGAATGATTTGATAAATTTGTTTGCACTTTGATTTTGTTGTGCTATTTCTTCGCTAGATTTAGAGTGCGCATTTTTCATTTGCACTTAAGCTCATTGAATGCTCAGTGGGCAGTTTGTATAAAAAATGTACAGTTTGCTAATGCTATGTAAATATGTCTACTACGGAAAAAAGATTACATTTTGTATTGTGTTAAGTGTAAATCAAACTGTATGTATTTTTGCATATTGGAAAACATTTTATATTCACATTTTTATACATCAGATTTGAAAGATGTTTTAAAAGTACTATTTTTATAGATTTATGAACAGTTAAAACTTCTCTGTATCCTTAAATTTTGGTCCCTGTTCTCTCACATGTATCTAGTCCTAGATGGGACCTGTTAACTGTTTAAGTGCTGGTTTTGGTTCTCACTAGATCTTAAATTGGGCTGCACATTATAATGTTATCAATCTATATCTTTCAATATTTTAAACTTAATTTAGATATTGTTTTACGTCAGGCAAATCATGATATAAAAAATATGTTGTTTTTAACAAAGTTCAGGTTATTTGAAGCTTTTTATGTTAAAATTTATTTGCATTGTCAGGCAGCGGTTTACAAGACACTAGTTTGTGTTAAACAGTGCTTGTTGAAACTGCAACCTACATCCTATTACCTCTCTTTACTACTATAATCTCTTCTCCAAAGGATAGCTTTTTGCTCAACTAAACAAAATTGGTAAAACAGCTAATATTTGTTAAACAATATTTAGAAAGAACATTCTGTTCAACTGCTTTCCTTCTCAAATTCAGCACTTCTATACAAACACCGGTTTGAGTTATACAGCTGTTTGAATTTCACAGTTGTTTTAACGGGTGAATCATTAGGAGATAATACTCAAAATTTGCTAACTCTCAGTCTGATAGTATTTTATTAAAATTTAAACAATACCACAACAATCAAAATTTCTAGCTTGTATACTTGATTGCATGATTCCAATTAATCGGTAGCTATCCGTCCACCATCGGTTTTACTTCTATTTTTACTCAAGTTCCAGAATATGCTAAGTAGTTTGCATTCATTGAATTTGCATTCTAAATATCAAAGGAAAGGTACATAGTAGCAACCACACTGACAGACTCTTGGTCCAATACCAACTTGAGAAACACACTGATGAAGAACTGAGAATTTGTATATAAGGGTGCTATATAAGGGGGTTTGTATATAAGGGTAATTTGTTCTAGGTTTACATTAGTCATGTATCACTAAGAGCAACTACTACTAAAACACATCATATATACTGATGATGAATAAGAACTGAGTTGTAAATAAGATATGTATTTCTAAAATTGTTATGTATTACTATTTGTAAAAAAAAACCGTTATTTCTTTAATGTTGTTTGTTAGTGGTTATGTTGTTGATTGCTTATTTATTAAAATCATTTACTCGTTATTGTATGTCTTAAGTTAGTGTTTAAATTTGTTAGTTTATGTTGTAAAACAAAGTTGTACAAACATGTGTAAAGTACAAAGAGACAGTTTACAAAAAATTAGAATGTTCCAAAATGTGGGTCATTGGTATATTTTTTAAAATTTTGTTTTATCGTGTATTAGCGTACATTTTTGTAGTGATCCAAAACTATTAAAATAAAACTTTTGTATGTTTTTGTGAGGTTCACCTCCAAGATATTATAGAATCGGTTAAATTTATTCTGGTATTCATAATTTTTACTCACAGAGCTAGAGATACAACTGCAGGTAGTACTGAATAAGAGAATCGAGAGACGTCCACTTTATATACTACTTGGTTCGTTACGTTATAGACATTATACTTAATACGTTGGAACTAGGGGCTGAATTTTAATCCGAACCACGGGGTTTGTGGAATTGTAAAATAGCCTTGAGCTGACCAATGCTTGTAGTTGGTAACATGTCAAAATTTTCAGCATCTAATTTTCTAGCAAAGTTGCTGTGCCAGTGCTAACTCCAGTTTTATTTCTAGCTCAGTGTTAACCTCATAATTAGGTCGGTGTGACTCATCTTAAACAGAGAATGAAGTTTGCATTGATTTACATTCCTGTAATGTTGATTTAGAGAATATGTGTTGTGTGGGTATATAATCAGGATAGAGTTTTGTGTTAACTCCTTGATGTTTTTGGCAATCAAAAGCCATGTTTAAATATTTGAGCTAAAAAAGGTAGCCTGCATTTTGCACACAGTTCTTAGTTTAGGTTATATTTGTTCGGGTTTTCCATGACTATCTGTGGTTCTCTTTAAAACTGCTATGTTTTGTGTAAACTCATATAATCAAGTAAAAAAAATGTTGCTTAGGATATAATTTATTATGCTGATTCCAAGAACTGTAATCAGATTCCTATATTTACTCTTATACAGCATTTGTAAAGGAAAATATAACAATTAATTTCAACTTTCATTTCAACTTTATACTTATTTGAACAAAAAGGTACGAATCCTTCTTACAATCGCAACATATGTGAACCCTTTGTTTAAACTTAACCTTTGCCTAATGCTCTCTACCGTGTATCCTTTGGTGTGCGATCCTTAATGGAGTTACCAAAATACATTACCATGTTTGTTCAGTTTTACAATAAGTATTATGATTTCGTATTTAGTAAAGTCTAGATTATCTACTCTTTGGTCATCCAAACTTCCCTGTCGTCCAATCTTCTGTGTTATCTGACCTTCCAAATTGGGCTATTAATTAACAGCTGTGTCTAAGGAATGTCAGACATAGTCACTAACAAGACTACAAGATCGCGCCACTCATCCTATATTCATCTCCATTCATCTTGGCTTAAAATACCTAATTTGTATGGTCGCCATTTCATAGAACGTATCCATAATACACATAGAACGTTCATATTAACAGTATCCTACCTTCCCTTTATATCTGACTTCCTGTTTTATCTGACTGTTATCCAGCCTTCCAAGTTATCCGACCCTCTCCTTGGGTGTTCGAGTACCTTGAAATCAAAAGGGTTTTTTGTGTGCACTGTATATTCTTGTGGGTAGGTTGAGACATAATCTTTTTCATTGTCTGTACTCAGAAGATAAGCGCCCTCTGCACCTGACTGTACATTCTGATTGTTTTAGCGTGGTAAATACAGTTACCTTCTACCACCTATTACTCGTCACCTCCCCAAACTAATATAACTCTCTGCTACCCCTCTCATCTGAGTCGTGGTGTAATTTGAGTGCATGAGTATTGCTTTATCTTGCGTTTTTTTAGTTACAATAGTGGTGTCTTAAAAATCGGCCCTAGACGGTGTTAGGCCCAGTGCAAACATTTAATTTACCGTACTCGAGCTGACTTTACCGCATCCCTTTCTATAAACAATGACTTTCTGATCCAAAAAGAGAGGTGAAACCAGCTGCTTATCGAGTAGCGTGGTGAAAGTGTGTTAACAATAGTTTTTTTATTATTTTCTGAAATTTCCAATCTTTCTGTTGATCTTGCTGTGATTTAGTTTGAATAATCGAGACTTTGCTTGGCGGAGGTTTCCATTTAATAATTATTTGTATTTTTATTTTCCTATCTAACTGATTTGTTAAAATGAAAATGGATTGCAAAACAATCTGGCTTGGTCTTACGATTGGGTTAAAAAAATCACATATATTTTATTTAACAAATAATGGAATACCTCCAGCAACATTTTATAGCAAGGAGCTGCATTTTTTTAGTTACTGTGTCTGAGCTTTGCAGTTTTTGCCAAGTTTTTCAACCTGTAGTTGCCTACTTTAAAACTAGAACTAAGTGCTCTTATAGATGGTTAAGAGTTTTACAATTTGTATTCTCTGCAAATTAGACTAATGTTTTCAATTAGGTTAATAGTTTTGATACATTTTTTATAGTGAGAAATTTGACAGAGATTTAATTCAAAAAGATACTTTGGTTTTTAAGAAGAAAATTTTGTTTGATTATTAGCTTTACATTCATGGAAATGTATCCACTGAACTATATACAATATTCATTTAGTTTAAGATTTTTAAAAAAGTTTGCTAAATAAAATATGAATGTTTTGGTTGATAGTGTAATTCACTATAAGTGTTATTTGTCAAAAAGTTGAAAATTATTCATATTTTTAATTTTAAAGTACTTTTAAAACTTGAAAACTAGTAATTCCCCTTTAATTAAACATGCTATACTGCTCCGTTGGTAATACCATAGACAAAAAGAATTAAATATAGACTGTCAGCCGTGCTGCGGTTACCATGGTTACCATAAGTTCGGGCGCACACCGCTGTAGTTTACGTAGCGCGTGCGCTGTAACTACCGTGGCGATCCCAGCGGTGTGCGCCAGAACCTATGGTAACCGCAGCACAGCTGACGGTCTATATTTAATTCTCTTTGTCTATGGTAATACCATTGATTAATTAACATAAGTAGACTTCTTATTCCATTATAAATTCTGAAACTCATTTTTCATGTCCAATTCATGTATTGCACACTAGTGTTGCCAACATTTTGTTTCTATTTGTTTCTACGGGTTGATTTTATGACTTGTGTTTTACTTTTTTGGTTATATAGCCAGGGGACGAGCTATTGTTTATGATCAGATCGTTTTATTTGGTTAAACAAGGTAATACTGTAACTGAAATTGAAAGAAAAAACTGTAAGGGACTCCCCTAGTGGCACCAGACTGAACCAATACAATTGTCTTTAGTTGATCCATAAGGATCTAATAAAATCTAATAAGGGAGTATGTTTAATCTGTGGTAGTACTTAGACTGTTTTCCTCATTGAAGTACAAAAAAATAATAAAGTGGTTTTATAATTTCATTACTGTTTAATTTTTTCCCCCAGTTTATGGTACCAACTTTAAAAATAAGTACAGTATTTTAATTTAAAGCTAAACATCTGATAGATTTGTTCCTCTTTTTCTATTCACTTTGAAAGCTTTTCTTTGAGTTTTTCTATCAATAGGTCTGCTCCTTTTTTGTTGATTTTATCAAAGTCCTTGATTGTAGATTTACATCGCTGAAACCAAGCTTTAGTTAATGGAAACTTGTCTCCTGTAGGGCGATAGACCTGAAAACAAACAAGAAACATTTTAGTGATTAACACTTCATATTATTTACATCAAATGAAACTGTTGTGTTACTTTTGGAGTAGGGTTTTATCTGGACCAGAGATATAATTGTGCTACATTGCCTCCTTAGCCCTACAACACTGTGAATGTTTCATGATAGTAAATCAAGCTTCCATAGCATTTACAGTTCTTTTATGATTGAAATTCAAATTATCTTTATTTATAGCATGTACAAGATGTACAATAAATAGTGCCAAGCTTATAGTTACTATGTACAAATACTTTACCTAAACAACAAATGCAGAAAATAAAACTATAGCTGTATACGTTCATAAACAGTTTATCTATAGAGTAGATGGGTATTTCTTTAAAAGAATTCTGCTGCCTGTTGGTGAGATATGACCTTAACCACTGTAAAGGAGTTTTCATCACTCCTCACCGAAAGTAACTATTTTCGATAACAGCTGACATCAATGAAAGTAGCTGTTTCCCAAGCTCTAATTTAGGGCGAGGGAAAATCGATCAGCTGATTTTCCCTCGCTCTAAATTTACTTTCCCTCGCTCTCAATTAGTTTTCCATTTATTCACTACGCGCGCTAGTGTTTTGTTACGGTTTAATTTAATGATTCAAATCAGCTGTATGTATTGTTCAAAGTCGTTTTCATCTTTTATTATTATGTTTGAAGTATTGAGAAATATACGAAGGTTTCCTTTAGAATATTTTATTTTATTTTATGTTTTAAACTTCAAACAAAAATAAACATAGGTTTACTTTTAGAAGATTTTATTTTATTTTTATGTTTAAACAAATTCATTGATAGATAATTATTGTAATATTACTGATGAGGTCTGATATTCTGTGTTTGTGTATTTTTGCGTTGTGATGAAAAGTATCGTTCATAACTCGTACCGAAAGTTATTATCCGGCACTTGCTCCATTATTCCCGTCCTCGGCTTCGCCTCGCACGTGAAAATAGCTCTCACGTACTCGGCTTCGCCTCGCACGTGAAATTTGCGTTCCCTGTGTTCGGCTTCGCCTCACACAAAAACTTGTGCGCGCGCCGGAAAATGCCACTTTCGGTCCTAGTAATGAAATATACTATTTTTTTTAATTCCAGGATAATGTGATTTCTGTAGCAGCTGTTCATGTGAAATACTATCAAATGCTTTAGAAAGGTCCATGAAAATACCAGCAATACTTTCTTGTTTGTCTATTGATTCAGTAAAATTGATCAGGGCTGTGGTGACAGATTTATCTTTACAAAAACCATGTTGTTCGTCATTTGGAAGACTATTTTGTTCTAAAAATGACATTAGTCCACCTTGCATGGCTTTTTCAAAAACTTTAGATATTGAAGGGAGAATAGAAACTGGACGATAATGTTCGACATTAATTTCTTCCCCTTTTTGTAAAATGGAATGATTTTAGAAATCTATAATTTGTCCGGGAAGATGCCAGAAATAAAGAATGAATTTATCAGTTGTAATAAATGGCTTAATCAATGCTTTATCAGGGCACAGTGGCTTTATCAATGGGAGTTTTGAAACTTTTATATTATAATTATATTTTATTATTAAAGGTTCTTTGTTATAGACCCATAACATAATATTAAAACAAAATTTCTGTTCCTGGTTGCATATTAATTTTTTGTGATGGCAAGTTTATCATTTACCTACATCCTTTTTTTTAACTAGCCTTTTCAATTCTATTTTGAACCGATAGTTTGAAAAGATTAACTTTACCGTATTGTTAGTAGGTCTTTATAAAAATACAAGAACTCTAGAAAATTTATTAGTTGTAAAAAAAGAAAAACCAGTTTAATTTCAACATCAATAAAGAGGCCTACCTCTAAAATGTCAACAAGAGTCACATAGCTGAAGTCTGCAACCGTGAGGGAGTCCCCAGCAATGAATGCTTGTCCCTCCAGAAGTTTCTCAATGTTTTCCTGAGTTTGTTTTACCTTTTCCAGCTGCTCATCCAAGATCGTAGTGGCGTCAGAGTACAGAATTCTTTTCTGTAAATATGTCAAGTTAAATTACTAACATCTGAGTAACCGTCAATTTTATAATGATTTTTGTAGGGCTTAAGTATTTGTTTCTATATTGGTTACCAGTACAGATACATCTGTGCTCAGTCCAACTTGTACTAATTTATAAAATTTTATATTCTTAAGGGGAGTCGCTACTGAAACTAGTGATTTTTAATAAAATCCTTTTAAAAATTATCATATATACTTTTTTAAGTTCATTTAGTCTTAGAAAAAGATTTACTGCCGTTAAAGTAAAAAAAAAATTTTTTTACATACTTTTTGGAGTTTTTTAAGTTTTTTGGCGGGAAAAAATGGGGTTTTTTAAATCTCTTATAACTATTTAACTACTGAACCAATTTTATTGTTCGATATCTTATTTTAAAGAGCAAGGAAAGCACATACTTTCTGTGCATACTCGTGTTATTTTCTCAATTATTTTATAAGTTATGGCTTCAAAAATAAGTTTTTGAAAAATTTATAGGTTATAAATTTTTATAAATTTTTTTTCATGTACTTTTATTTACCCAATTACAATATCCATTCACAGAAAGTTGATTTATAGTATAAACAATGTGTGGTAAAAATTTCATTCATATAGCTGCAATAGTTAAAAAGTTATAAGAACTTATACATAAAAAAAAACAAAATTTTAAAGTCGCGGAAAACAGCGGTTGAAGTTTATACGTTGGTTTATACTAGGCCTAGTTGATGCCCCAAAAGAGGTGTGCGCGCTTCACTTCAAATATTTTTTTCACAGTGAAAAAAATATATATTATACCAAATGTTATGTTTTTCTGAAACCTTACAATCCATAGAACAAGATAAAAAAATAATAAAAAAAATCAAGTTTTTTACAAAATTGGTAGTTTTTGAGTAGCGACTCCCCTTAAAATCAGTAGGGTCTATTCAAAATTTGTTATTGAAACAATTTGTCATATAAAAGAACAAGTTTAGTTTTTATTTGGGATAGCGTTTTATTAAATAACTAAAGTGTATATTATATTGAAAGTTATTCTTTAATCTACTTTAACAATCAAATATATCCAAGATTTATGATTTATATTAGCTGTCAGTAGCAAAATGTGGTATAAACCCCCCCCCCCACCACCTTGGTTTTACCTATATAAATATTAGATTCATTTACAAGAATTACAAGATCCAATCAGTACCTACACTTTCATTGCTCCAATATCTTGAGCCTTTTATTTTTTTAACTATTTTAGATACCGATGGTATAGATTACTGTTAAACTATTGATTCCCTCCTCAATGAAAACCTGTCGGATATGTTAGACTTACAATAATCTGTATGAAAATGTAGAACACATCATTACTGTAGTGAAGTCGTTGATCAACAATTGCTCTTTTCTGCAAATCTTTCGGGTAGAGAGAATCGTCTTTGCCATACTTGGAGACCAGGTAGGTAAGGATTGCTCGGCTGGAAATTAAACAAAGATTTACAAATTGTTTTGTAACAAAGGCTACAACAACTATCATAAAAATCAGAGTCAAACTGCTCAAACTTCCTTACCTTTCCCAAAGTATGAATCCATCATCATCAATGACTGGAATAGTGTGAAGAGGATTTAGCTGTAACAAAATATTTACTATGTTAACAGCTTATTACAAAGGCATTTACCTAACCCGCCATGTTAAACTTCCCTATCCCAAGCGTGATGTATACAACTTCTTTACTTCTCGAGTGATGTAAAGTTGAAAAAAACTCACTCGGTGAGGTAATGAAACCCATTTAAATAACATTGAGTGCTTAACTTAAAAAATATACCTCTATGGAGCCAATGACCAACGCTAGAAATCAGCTGTGCGCTTGAATTTTATTGTAATGTTTTATAGCTTTTGTTTGTAAATTAACGTTACTGTTAGAAGATGAGTGAAATGGATAATAAAAAATATTGTTCGTAACCTCCTGTATATTGTCGGGTCAGGTAAAATCTTGTACCTTACACGTTACGCAAGAGCGTGTTTACATCACTTAGGTAAATTATGCAACTCGCTTCCGCTCGTTGCACAACATTCACCTGCGTAATGTAAAAACGCTCTTACTACACTTGTAAGGTAAATAGCTATTACAAATTTAAATGTATATTATAATCTAAAGCTGCAGAGTTAACTGTGTTGTCGCTTGTTATAATACGTTTTCATTATAATTATGATACTGTTAAGATTTAATTTAATTTAGGAGTTACAAGTGAAGAAATAGTAATTCTTGATTCAGAAAATTAATTTAAGTTGAATATAAATTTTTGAATAAGCATATTATGAGTGTTATGGTGATCATTTCACCTTTTGTTTGTGTCAGGTGGAAAAAAGTCATCTCATTGTCATGGTATTTAAAAAATCTATAATTTTAATATTTTATATTATATCTTTGACTTAATCTGTTTCCAATAAACTGTGTTTATTTGTAACACAGTTTTAGCAGGAGTTAATCCAATAATACCCCCGCCGCAGCAAACCTGCAGACTAAGCGAATTTCCATTTGACTGATTGGATTTACACTGAAATGTCTACTTAAAAATATAACATTTATTCCCTATTTAAATAGAATTAGTTTAACAAGTACTTAGGTTTGCTGCATCAGGGAGGGTAAAACTGTTCTTTTTTTGTAAAATGTTAATAGTTAGTAAGAAATAAAAATATTTTTCAAATTTGATCAAAATATGTTCATAAACAAGCAAACTACAACAGTTTACTTATTCTCCATAAGAATAACATTGGAATTTTAAATTTACAATTTTTTGGAATTTTCTCCGTAACCATTAGGCGCATAATAACGCTTCAATATACTAAATTATTTGTTTTTTTAAGCTCTACAAAATGGTTTGAAAAGAAATTGCTAAATTTTATGTTTTTTGGGTAAAAAATAGGAAAAACCTATTTTTACCCCATAAAACCCCCCATAAACCCCCGTTCCCATGGTCCGATCATGCTGGATTGCGAACTCGTTCGAATAAACGTAGGTTTACACGTTTGTACCAAATTTCATCAAAATCGGATCATTTTTGCTCGAGTTATCGTGCTAACGGACACATATATATATATATAAATATATAAATATATAAATATATATATATATATATATGAATTTGAACGGATGGTGTTTTTGGCCACTAGGGACCTCAAAACGAAAAAAAAAATCGGTCCCGCGTCCAGGTCTTACCATGAGTACTACGGTAATAGCTTATTCCCTATATGGGAAATTCGCTAAAAAGGAGTGTAAATAACACATTTCTAGAAGTCAAAAAAAAAAAAAAAAAAAAAAATGGTAATGCCAATATAATTCCACCCATCATAATCAAGGCTACCATAAATTGAAATTAGTTTCTTCATAGTAATTACAAAACGGCTGTTTCATTATAAAAAATAAAATATTACAAAACTATAACAAAAAAAGTTCAAACTATTTCAGCATTAGCCTTCTTCAGGAACAAACAAATAATGTTTAACCTTGCAGTATCAGATGGTTTTAGAATCCAAAATACATCTAATTTAAATGGAAGGATTTAGAAGGAAGGATTTAGAAGGAAGGAGAATTTTTTCATCAAATATAAAAAAGAAAATTTTGATAAAAAGAAAGAAAGAAAAATATTATATACTATCTAAAATGTAGACTAGATGGCGTTTTTAGATTTAAGTGATGGGCTTGCTCAAGCAGTCTTAATTTTATGTCTGATTCGTCTTTGTCTAATTTTCTCATGCCTTTTAATTTAATGAAAAAAACACTGTTGAATTTTGAGAATGCTTGTGGATATCAAGTACAGTATTGCATTTATTTATCAGGATAGTTTACATCATATCTAATATCTAATAAATTCATTGTATTCATCTGTGCCAAGTGCCGTCCATTCATACGAACTCCAAGAGCATTTGTTGTTTTGCCATGTCGTTAGGACATTTTTTGCAGGAAATTTGGCAAGTGACATTGGTAGAATCAGAATGATGAAGGTTTGACGTGATGATTTACAAGTGGCACATCGAGGTTGGTGGCATGGATTACAGCCTGAAAGTTTTGCTGGTGGTTGGGAAGTGGGAGATAGTTTAAATTGAAATTAGTTTAGTTGATATGTTTAGTAGTTAAGCACTGATAAATAAAAGCTGCAGACAGGGTACCTTCAAGAACTCGGGCTTTAATTGGTCCTTATGAAACAGATTGACAGTCTTGTATTGAGCCTTGAGTCCTAGGGTGTGTATCAGCAGATCTACGGACCGCACAGGAGGACTTGGGTCCAAATGATACAGAATCAGCACCATATCTGTGCAGAACATACAATGGCGTTATTAATTTATTTAGAGCTGAAAGGAGTCGAATTCACAGTCAGCATTAACAAATCTGATGCTAAAGAACAAACAAATTGTGTTAACAACTTACCAACTCACTATTTAATAGTCACCGCAGCCATTACTTAACTGCAAATATAATAGCAGAGTACAAAGTTGTTTTATTTGTAGTACCTATAAAATCTAAAACCTGATTAAATAGAAAATTCACAAAATTTGATTAGGTATTAAATATTTCAAACCCAAGAGTGTCCAAGAATGTACAGCGTTTGGCTCAAAACCAAGAACAATGTGAATTTGTAGGCCTATATGCTATTAGTTTGCAGAGGTGCTATTCCAACAAACTTTTTTCGTTGTATATTCCCATTTCAAACTCTTATCATGTATTTCAAAGTCATATAAGTAAATTTGATAATTTTTTATATACCGGTATTAAAACATGGGTCAAAATTTATTTGTATGCATTTTATATGCTTGCTATACATTTGTAAAAAACAATGTTGTAATATAATTTTTACTAGTTTATTAAAGCATTTTAAAATGCAGTTACCATACCAAACTTTTACCAGTTTTTTAATGTTTTATAACAGCCTATTTAAAAATAAACTCCGACTAAACAACTTTAAGTTTTATTTATGATAAAACGCTTTGCTTTTCCTGCGCGGTTTTAACAGTCGTCATTGATTTTGATTAGTTAATACTAGTGCACCTGTTGCTCGAATTCGAGCAATTGCAAAGTATTCCAGGCGTTATTTCGAAACCAATAACAGTCATAATTTCGGAGGGGAGTCAAAGTCGAAATATTTTAATTTTTTTCAATTTTTACTTTTTATGTTCTTTTTATAGCACAGAACTTCTTCTTAAAAATGGTACACTTACATTTTTGATTACTAACCTAGAAATGTATAAAAAAATATATTTTCCATAAAATTGCAGTGACGTTTTAAAGGTAAAACTAGTAGACCCTTGGTTGACCCTTGGAGGCTTTTCTTGCCGATTTCGCAACTTAACTTTTTTAAACTTTAATGTAATTTTTTTCAGGACTGGTAATACATACAGCTGTGAAATTTTACCATGTAGTCTTAGTGACTTATTCTAAACACAGACATAAGGAATTCATCATATCTTTAGTAGAAGCATGTAAAAAAAATTATAAATTTTATTTTTGAAACAAATTTTTGTTTAATCTATAAAAACCCATAAAATAGTTATTTTTAATTTAAATGAAAAATCTTGTGTCCGTGACTACTTATTATAAAAGTATACCAAGTTTCATTATCCTACCTGTTCTAACTCCTGAGAAAAGTGACATTTAGTTAACATTACTAAACATAGGACCTCGGACTCCCCGAGACAAAATTTTAAATCGGCTCATGAATTTGTGAGATAATCCCCCCCCTTTTCCCCTACCCATAACTTGTTTTTTAATAGCAAGGTACCCGCCCTTGTGACATATCAAATGAAAAATAAATTTCACCAAACATTTTCTTTTTTCATGCTCTTTCATTTGATATGTCACAAGGGGAAACTTGCTATTAAAAAAATTAAGTTCCGGGGAGGGGGAGGGGGAAATATCTCGCAAATTTATGAACCGATTTTCAATTTTTTTTTCATCAAACATTTTCTTTTTTCATGCTCTTTCATTTGATATGTCACAAGGGGTACCTTGCTATTTAAAAAAATTAAGTTAGGGGCAGGGGGAGAGGGGGGAATGTGAATCTAACGTAGAATTCAAAAAAATTGGGCCCCTTACGTAAATAGATGATTCCCGCAAACTGCATATTTCTATCTATTGCGGTTTTTACATAAATAAAGATGCAAGTTTAAAAAAAAAACACCCTGATGACTGTGGAAGTGGAGTGGATTCAATGGGATCGAATCGGATTGGAATGTAGTACTCACTCACTTAACACTTAACAGCCACCGCCACCCACCCAGTCAGTCACTTCCACTTCACTCCTTCACAGTCACACGTGCTGTTGCTGTTGATTGAATTTTGAAGCGAAGCTTGAAAATTGTGCTTGCTGCGTTGCTTTGTTTCTGTTTTTTTGAGTTCTAAACTAAGACTAGACTGTGTTTCGGTTCTTTATTATTGTGTGTTTGTTGATGTTGATGTTGTGTTTTGTGTGATGAACAAAATAATCCAAATCCATACTTCGGGAAATGTATTTTTAAATTAGAATATTGTAGATAATTGTTTTGATTTACAGTTTGAAGCTACTGTACTACTTGCTCGGTAAGTTCCTTCTCATTATTAGTGCATTTTTTTAACACAGAAAACATACTTAGGCCTAACTATAACCATAAGTTACTATACTTTTAACAATATAAACATACTTTGAGAGAGGCAAAGCTTCTCAAAGTACTTAACGCTTTTTACCATGCGGTTGGCATTCTGGGTTAAATAGGCCTAGTAGGCTAGTATGTTTTCCGTGATTTTAATGAGAAGCTCTAAAAGCACTGCACAATATAATAACAAGGAAATGTTATGCACCACTATTCATAATATAACATAACCTCAATTTCACTTCACTCGCTACTGCGCTTGAAACAAAAACAATTTTATATATTTCCAAACCATAGGTAGGCTAAGTTATTTTACTAAGTGTTTCCCTTTATTAAATAGATACCTTCCGACGAAGACCGATCTGACGAAAAACGATCAGAAATGTTAGTGATGGTGAATCTTTGCAGAGAACTCTCGCTGGCATCGAGTCTTGGTGCAAGCAGAATTTGATGTATCTCAATGTATCTAAGTGCAATGTAATATCCTTTACAAGACGTGAAACTATTGTACATATAGATTATTGGTTGGATGGTACTCCCCTGAGCCGGTGCCACGTAATTAAAGACCTCGGAGTCTATTGGAATTCTTCCCTTACGCCTGAGCACCACGTAGATGAAATCTGCAGGAAAGCTTGTGGAGTCCTCGGTCTGATCTTCAGAGTGTCAAGAAATGGATTTTCAATAACAACTCTAACTACCCTTTACAAGACACTCCTTCGCCCGATTTTGGAATATGCGGCGGTGGTTTGGAAACCTTACCATGACATCTACGTTTCTCGGTTACAGCGAATTCAGAGAAGATTTGTAAGAATGATGGGAGTTAGATGTGGCTACAACTATAGAGACGTCCCAGTTGAAGAACTTGAGTCCCTGCTGAACCTCCATACTCTGGCCAAGAGAAGAGATGTTGCGGACCTGGCTTTCTTGTTAAAACTGATCAATGGTAAAATTGACTCTCCTCAGCTGTTGGAAAAGCTGTTATTTCGAGTTCCAGGCAGTACCAGGTCTACAGATGTTTTCTTCAGGGCGCAGTACAGAACAAACTACCAGGGTAATAGTCCGATGATCCGACTCCAACGGCTAGGAAACGAATTCTCAACTCATGTTGACCTCTACAGCGACAGTCTAGCCTCCCTTAAACATAAAATCCTACACGTTTAATTAATTCACACCACATTACACTTCACATCCAAATACAGATTTACACCAGACTTCATACTACTATATACTACAGAACTACACCACTTACATTAGAATACAACAGATCAAACTCAGACATCCTACCATACGATTCAGACACATTTCATTATCATTGTTATTGTTATTATTATTCTTATGCCTTGTTTTTGTTATGTCATAGTTTATAGCTGTCAATGTTGATCGATTGTATTGTTGTTATTGCTGATGAAATGTTGTTTTGTTATAATTTAATATTTTGTATTCATATAATCTTATTATAGGTAATCTTAACTGATTGTATTTTGTAAATGGCATTGCCGTGGAAAATAAAATGAAAATAAAATGAAAATGAAAATGATAGGGTAACTTACTATTTTTTGGTTGGAATATGATTCCGAAACATTAATTAAGTTATAAAGGTCCTACGTTAATTGCACAAGTTCCAATCTGCCTAACTTTATTCAATGATTTTTAGGGTTGCACTTTAGTTTACGTCCTACATTTACTATAGTACATTAACTACCCAAAAATGAAACTTTTCTAAACTAACTTAACATAACCTCAACCAAGCTGCAGTAGGCTAGATACTTGCGAGTAAACGTAGGACGTAAACTAAAGTGCAGCCCCATTTTTAGAATACCGGTAGGCCTAAGTTTTGCATAAGATATAAACACAATGTTATGATGTTAATAGAAAAAAGGGATCTGGTAAACTTTAAAACCGCCATAGCCTACCTATAAGTTGGGCTACCCAAATTGTCTTATACTCTGGTAGGCTAATCTAAGTTGGGCTTATAGGCCTAGTCAGTTATACCACATAAATAATCCTACAGGCATCACACAGATATTAACTTATCTAACATCGTTCATCAGAGACTAAGTTAGTTAACTTAAGTTACTTCTGATGGATTGTAACTTAGAAGGATTTTAACTTAGGGCCTAAGCTATCAAGAAAAAACTTAATATTTTCACATTTAGGCTAACCAAAAACTCTATGAAACGTAAACTTACACATTTGTATTTCAAGACAGTTAGTGTCTAAGTTATCAAATGTATTTCATAGGTTAGAAAAAGTCGTGTAACTTACGGTAGCTGTAAATTTTTCAGTATAGGAATGCTTACTTTCTTCTAAGATTTCATTAACATATATAAGATTGTAAGGTGTTAATTCCGAGGGGGGTAAAACTACACCTTATATGCCTCGGATCTGCTAACAGTCAGGTGTGTCCAGGGTTCAATTTATATTATTAATTGGCTGGGCTCAGACCAAAGGATGTTATCATTGATTCAGTAAATCATTGGTCATCATCATTGCCCAAATTAAAGCCAATTAATCCCCGATCGTGTTTTTATTATCATTGAAGTTAAGTAAAAAAAAGTTAATCAAACGTCACAAAAAGGAAGAACCTTAGGTTAGCCGTGAACAAACACTATCGCTCGTGCGTTACCTACGCTCACCAAAATAAAATTACTTCTACAAAGGTTACTTCACCTTTTAATAAAAACTAATAAAATCAAAACTAAAAATAACTAACGAAAATTATTGTCACGACTAACAACTACGTCCTAGGTTCCCTGAGTTGTTTCACCCGGGTGTGACGTGGGAATATATCAGGTTTAAAACAATTATTTTAAGTGTATTAATCTAGATAGATGTGTATTAATTAATAGACCACACGACGGGACTGATCACGACAAGGCTGTTCCGCCCGTCACCTAATAATCATCGTAATTTGTAATAAGTAGTGATTTAATATAAGCTGAGCTTTTTCGCCCGCCACCTAGTAATCCGATTTAACACAATAAAATGCGTTCTGTAACCACTATAATTTATGGTTATGAATGAAGAGGAATAGGGCTGAGCTACTATCGGTTACGATGGACGTGAGCTGTTTCGCCCGTCCCCTAACAATCGAATTTTAATAATAAAACTAAATAGAGTACGTTCTTTAACAATTATAACTTGTGGTTGTTACAGACAGTTGTAGAGCTAAGCTACTATCGATGGACGTGAGCTGTTTCGCCCGTCCCCTAACAATAGAATTTTAATAATAAAACTATAGTAGACCACTATCCGTCTACACCATGAAATAAATCTACTCTCAAGAAGACAACTAACAATACCCGTAAATAGTCTTGTTAAGAGTATAACCTATCTAACTGTTTTAGCTCGAAACTATCGTGGCCCATAAATTCCAACAAAAAGGAATATTACAGCAAAATTAATAGTAGTGAATTTAATTAATTATATTTAATACCCAGAGTACTTACAGTTGGTGATCGTTTAGAATAGGGACGACGTCCACGTTTATTTTACCCAATGGGTTTTTGTGAATGAGAGCGGGCTAACAGGGAGTAGTCAAGAGAGGGAAGTGACCAGCTACACGCCGGCCGATCGAGTGTCGGTTGATCCTAGGTCCTGGAGAACTCTCGCCCTACCCCTACCACTACGTCCTTAAGACGCTACTAGTGCTGCGGGTGGACACTGCCGGTAACATTTCCCGCTCTAATTTAAAATTGAATAGAGGTCCAATTTGGGACCTTACACCCTCTTCTCACTTTCGGGAAAGAAAAAAAAACAGACGGGAAAAATGTTTTCCAAATAAAGTTTAGACTTTTATAAGGGTTGAATACGCTACTAAGCTAATGAAACAACCCCCTTTTCAAAATAAAATAAAAGTGTACTTCACAATGACACAAAACAACTGTTAACAATCTATATAAAATAAAATTAAAATAACAAACTTCTCTTCTGGCAAAATTAACGAATACTGTCACAAGGAACTAATAATTGGTAACAGAAACACGGCCCTAGGCCTACGGAAACAATACTTCTCATTAAAAGGAAATCACCCAAATCACCCCAAAAATAAACCCGACTAGTACCAGCGCCTGCGGTACTGAGGCTTGCGATACTGAGGCTTACGGTACTGAGGCTTCAGTACTTTCTCCCGGTAGAAGGTCCCGTCCTCTCTCCACCTTCTTATTTTGTAGAAGCGGTTCGGCCTCCGCCGCCATTCTGATCCTCCGGGAAGTTCATCTGGTCCCAGGGGAGTGTTACTCACCTCCCTCCACAATGGCGTAGACACAATGGTTAACGATGGACGAGAGCTGTTTCGCCCGTCTTCGGAAGCACTGATCTCGAGATCGTCCTCATTCGCCAAAATACTCAGAACCGGTGTCGATGGTCGATCTACCGGGTCCACGACTTCCCCCTCTTCCAGCTCGGGCACCCGGGTAGCTTCCTCTTCCGTCCCAGTTAGATCAATAAAAACGGGCGCTGCCCTAAATGAGTTGTAGCTCCGGAAACTGACTTGATCCTCCATTAAATCGTCCCTTATTTGACGTCCTTCTCCAGTGACTATTGTTAAAAGTAGGGGTCTGGCATGGGGAAAGCCTGCATAACGCCGCCCGTGCTCGTCTCCCGGCTTAACCTCAAGTAGGGCGAAGTTCTCGTCTTCTAATCGCCCTCTCCTAAGGGCTCGGGCGATTTTCTTTCGCCACTCGCATGGGTTGATGTTCAAATCTTTAATAATCCCCGAATTATTGGACAGCTTTTCCGCCATCGCACACAAAAAGACGCCACATGACGTCTTGTCAGGCTGTCGCGGAGCCTCGTCTGGTGTCTCAAAGAGGGACCACTCCTCGGGGTTGAACTCCACCCCCTGTATCAACGCCACCTTCTCTAGATAACTAAGCACTACCTTCATTTGGGGAGCCCTGCGCAAGTGGACCGAGTCGTAGGCCTGCAAGAACTTTGCCCGAGTGTTTACTACCACCAAAGCCCAATGCCCCACTTCACTAACCTCCGGAAGGTGTACCGGGAATAGCAACAGTTTGTGCCCGAACAAGGCAACTTTACTCACGCGCCCCCTGGTAGCTCCGATACCACCCTTCGCCCAGTCTCCAAAGAATTCCGTGTCAAAAGCCCAAGCGGAGGGCACTTCACGGTAATACCGACTTCGGCGCTCTAGGAGCCTTACGTAGGCGTTAATTACTAGTCCATCCACACAATCATTATTGTACAGCGCATCCAGCTCACCACTACTAATTTTTATTATCGGCCTTAAGGTAGCCATGCTAAAGTGCACAAGGTATGGCGTAAAGCAACAGTGGGGAAACTATGGTAGCATGCACAAGCCAAGCACTACAATGCAAAAGCGGGACCTGCAAACAAGAGAAATCAATCAATTTTGGATAGAATAGTGATAAAAATATGCTACGCACTAACTATGTACAGCAGTTTAATACTAGTGAAATGAAAACTTAACTATTGGGACCATTTAGGATTAGTCAACTGTGTAGACTTATTTATAACTTAGTCGACAATCGTACGCTCCTGGAGTGCCTTTAAATCTTTGACATGAGCGGTTTGTTTTTTCCTTGATCCGGGCAATTGAATTTCATACATATTGTAGCCTACTTTACGGGTAATAACAAATGGCCCTTCATACTTAGGCGACAATTTCGTGGCCACGGCATTAGCTTTGGACGATAAAATGTGAGTCCGTTTTAAGACTTGCTGGCCAACCGCATATTGTACATCCCGGCGTCGCAGATTATAATATCTAGCTTGAGAAGAAAACGCGTTTCGCAAGTTTCTCTGAGTTGCTTGGTATAGAGCCCTAAAACGTTGCATTCGCTCGTGGTGTAATTCATCAGGAGTTATTTCACCCCCGTCATTAGCAACCTCAAATAATGGACCACGGATCGCCTTAGGCACCCTTAACTCCCGACCATAACACAACATGGCGGGCGTGTACTTGGTAGACTCGTGCACCGCCGTATTCATAGCGTACACGATTTCCTTCAAACTCTCGTCCCAGGTTTGCTGAGAACCCTTAATACTTTGCGCAACTAGGGTTTTAATTACCCGGTTGCGCCTCTCAATAGGGTTGGACTGGGGACTGTATGGGGCTGTATTTTGACAGGTTATGTCCCAGTCCTTTGCTAGCTCCTGGAATACGCGAGCACCAAATTGAGTGCCATTATCGACGATAAGCACTTCAGGAGACCCATGCCGCAATAAGACCAGTTCCTTAAATTTCTGAGCTACTTGCGCGGCAGTGGCACTCCTAAGTGGCGCCATTTCAGTCCACTTACTGTACTGATCTTGGAAGGCTACAATAAACGTGTTTCCTTTTTTAGAACGTGGTAAGGGTCCCATAAGATCTGCCGAAACCGTGTGCCAGGGCCCACCTGGAGGGCGAAAATGCATAACTCCGGCCGGCTTGGTCTGTTCGACCTTAAACCTTTGGCACGTAGCACAACTTCTAACGTAAGCCCGGACGTCGTTCCGCCAGCCCGGCCAGAAATAACTCTCTCCAGTTCGTTTGGCTGTTTTCTTAAAGCCAAAATGACCGGCAGTAAGGGAGTCGTGGGTTTCAACCAATACCCTTTCACGGTCCTCTACTCGAACGCAAAGCTTCCAACATTCCTTCGGTTCGCCCTGAGACTCTTTCCGCCTAAACAATTTATATAGTTTATTGTCCCGAATAGTGAATCTATTGTTGGAAACTGGATTTCTGTCTACCTTTGCAAAAAGACGGTCGTACCATTTATCCACGGACCCTGTAACACTGTCCTGGGGCTGTTTCGCCACCTGACTCGGGGTGTTCACGTCCACGGGACAAGCCGACACGTCAAGGTCGTCAGTAGTCAAAGCCTCGACCGGAAAACGCGACAACGCGTCAGCTACACGGTTGTACGCCCCTTTCCTATACTCGACATCAAACTCATTTTGTTGGAGCTCGAGAACCCACCTGGCCAGCCGTCCAGTAGGTTCTTTTAGACGCAAGAGCCACTTTAGTGCGATATGGTCCGTCACCGCAATAAAGCGGTAACCCTCTAAATAGGGGCGAAATTTCTTTACTGCCCAGACTAAAGCCAAGCATTCTTTCTCGGTTACAGTGTACTTGCGTTCGGCATTTGAAAGCAGACGACTCGCGTAGGCGATGACCACCTCCCCATTGTCATGACGCTGGGTGAGGGAGGCTCCTAGTCCTTCGTCTGACGCGTCCACTTGAAGGACGAACGTCTTTTCAAAATCAGGGCAGGCGAGTATAGGTGTAGAAGTAAGGCGACTTTTTAATTCAACGAACGCCTGTTCTTGTTTATCCGTCCACATCCACGGGTTTCCCTTCTTTAACAGACTCGTAAGAGGGGAAGTGATGCGGGCAAATCGATCTACAAAGCGCCTGTACCAGGAAGCGAGCCCTAAGAAACTTCTAAGGCTCTTAACATTCGTCGGCCTAGGAAACTCGCTGATCGCTTTTACTTTGTCAGGATCAGTACTTATACCTTCGGCGTTAACGATATGTCCTAAATATTTCAATTCGGTCTGACAGAAATTACATTTTTCGTAATTTAGTTTGAGGCCAGCGGTACGCAAACGTTCAAAAACCTCTTTTAGCAAAACAAGATGCTCATCAAAGGTTGAGGTAACAACGATAAGATCGTCAAGATATGCGAACGCATGAGGTTCTAATTCAGGGCCTATAATTTGGTCTAAAAGTCGTTGGAACGTCGCAGGGGCCGAATGGAGGCCAAACGGCATCACAGTAAACTGAAACAAACCCACCCCCGGTACAGTAAAAGCCGTTACTGGGCGGCTCTCAGTGGCTAAAGGAACCTGCCAGTAGCCATTGGCTAGGTCTAGGGTTGATATAAATTTGGCATTTTTCAGTTTGTCCAAAATAGAATTGATACGCGGAAGTGCATAAGCATCCAGTTCGGACGCCCTATTAATGGCACGAAAGTCAATGCAAAATCGATACTTGCCGGATGGTTTACGGATTAGAACAACCGGCGAAGACCAACTACTACTTGATTTTTCAATTACTCCATCGTCCAGCATTTGTTTCACCTCGTCGTTAATCACACCCTGCATCGCAGGGTTGCGAGGATAGTATCGTTGCTTAATAGGAGCCACTCCCGGTTTCAGATTTATTTTGTGTTCTATTAACGAAGTTCGTCCCGATACCTGATTAAAAAGGGGCAATTGCTTACCTAAGAACTCGTCTAGTTGGGATTTCTGACCTTTGGTCAACGAGGTTAGAGCTCCTAACCCCTTCTCTTCTCGGGTACTATCACACTTGTCCGATCCCTTTAAACAAGTTACTTTGATGTTGTACGAAATCAAATTTAGCTGACTAATCATATCAATTCCTAATATGACATCACACGTCAATGAGGGCAAACAAACCGCCTTAATCTCCTGACGCATACCCTCAATAATACCCTCAAACTCATAAACACAATTTTGTTGCACTTTAGCCCCGTCCGCTAACTGTACTAAAATAGACGCATTTTTAGCTTTTATGCCCTGTGCCTCCAAATGTTTTGCAACTTTAGAGTTAATTAAAGTTATCGCGGCACCAGTGTCCACAAGAGTCCAGAAGTCCATGTTATAAATATTAACTTGAATATAAGGCCGTTTATCTAAACTAGTAGTACCGACTCCAAACCCTTCCGGAAACATTTTGACTTTTTCCAGCCAAATTTGCCAGTCGGAGGATTTAGGATTAGATTTGGACTCGGGCGACCTCCTATCACCTAAGCCCGTGGCTCGTTTCCCTGACGACATCCACAATCACGGGTTCGAATACCTACCTTCTTACAGTGGAAGCATTTTAACACTTTTGGTAATTTACAATCGTAATATGCATGACCAATTTCATTACAATTCCAACAAGTAGGTGTACGTCTTTGTTTATTTGTTTGGGACATCAGTGTATTATTATTCGGCTGTGTTTGTTTACTAACATCGCGGGGAACCCCCTTATCGGAGAGTTGATAAGCCGGTCGAGCATTACACTGCGGACTACTTTCACTTTTTACCTGAGACAAGTCCCGCGGCATATTATTTTGCCATCTAACTGCCGCTTTGTCACTTACAGCCGATTTATTTACAGCAGATATTTCTCCGCTATAAAAAACATTAACACCACAGTGTCCCATTTGTCTATCGTCTTTTCGCCTCGGTTGGTACGCGGTTTCCGGGACGAGTGCTATTGAGGGGGGAGGGGGCGGCCTATATAACGCCTTTTCCCGAAAATAACTTTCCACATGCTCAGCCTGCTTAAGCATACCCTCATAGGAAACGATTTCATCACGTTTCATTGTAAGCTTATAATCAGGTTTCATGTTAGTATAAATAATGTCTAGCTGTTTCGCCAGAGATAACCCACCACGTCGCCTCATTAAAGTGCTCAATGCGACGACAAAGCTACGAAACGGCTCTTTTTCGCCTTGGGTTCGGCACCGTATCTCCTCATCAAGATTCCTCAAATAGCCCGGTGGTAAAAAATGTAAATCAAAACTATGACGGAAATCATCATAAGAAAACCAATTACTTTTATTATTCCTATACCACAATAGCGCGGTGCCATGTAACAATTCGGGTAACACTATGAGAATGTGTCTGTTATCAATACCGTAGGATTCCTTCAATTCCTCTAACCTCTCTAGGAATGATATAGGATCTTTACTCCCATCAAATTTGACATTCCATTTTCGAACAAGGTTACACAACGAAGATGGATCATCTCGGTTTACACCCGGAAAATTATTGTTTTGAGGCGGAATAACGGACGAAATAGGTCTAGCTGAATGACTATGTACAAGGTCGTGCCCATGTTGGTGAGGCCAGCCTAGATAATTACTCTCATCATTTTCCTTAACGTTCGACGTCGATTGTGATTTAATTAAAAATTGGGATACCGACCTACAAACTTCATCTATTGAGGTCTCAGGTGGCATTCCTAACACTTCAGAAATTTTATGCCATTCATTTCCTCTCAACTGAGTAAACGTTGGTTGTAAAACGCTTTGAGCAATATCGCTTTGAAAAATATGATCCGCGCTATGTAATGTGTGATCGCGGTACAATAGACTTCCGGCCTCGGTCGACTCACCGGCCTGACCAGTAGGTGTTTGTTTATTTTTCTCGCGGGGAATTCCATCCTTCCAAAACTTTGAAAAACGCCGTCTAAGTTCGTCTACTGTTCCCGAGGTATCTAAGTCGTACTTATTCATTTCAAGTCTAAGTTCATCTTTGCTTAATGACCTTATCCAGCTAGTTCTGGGGTCATCTTCGGACGGGGTTTTAGATATTACACCTACAGCCTGTGTAGTTAATGGTAACTCTAATTGTGATTTACTCACAGTAACTGTATCGACTGGTTTGACAACTTTTGGTATTGTCCCAGTACTACTAGTACTGGTACTAGTCAAAGTACTACTTGCTGTACTTGAAACGGCTTTCAGGGTCTTATCACCCTTATCACCCTTGCTCTTATCAGGGGTATTTATGTAAAATGTAGGCCAGAATAGCTGGAACAAAACTTTCAAAAACAAACGCCAAATTCTCATTTTGAAAGTTTAAGATTCTACAACAATACGGTATAATTAATTAATTAATTAAGTCCTTTCGTTCGGGCGCCAATTTGTAAGGTGTTACGTGGGAATATATCAGGTTTAAAACAATTATTTTAAGTGTATTAATCTAGATAGATGTGTATTAATTAATAGACCACACGACGGGACTGATCACGACAAGGCTGTTCCGCCCGTCACCTAATAATCATCGTAATTTGTAATAAGTAGTGATTTAATATAAGCTGAGCTTTTTCGCCCGCCACCTAGTAATCCGATTTAACACAATAAAATGCGTTCTGTAACCACTATAATTTATGGTTATGAATGAAGAGGAATAGGGCTGAGCTACTATCGGTTACGATGGACGTGAGCTGTTTCGCCCGTCCCCTAACAATCGAATTTTAATAATAAAACTAAATAGAGTACGTTCTTTAACAATTATAACTTGTGGTTGTTACAGACAGTTGTAGAGCTAAGCTACTATCGATGGACGTGAGCTGTTTCGCCCGTCCCCTAACAATAGAATTTTAATAATAAAACTATAGTAGACCACTATCCGTCTACACCATGAAATAAATCTACTCTCAAGAAGACAACTAACAATACCCGTAAATAGTCTTGTTAAGAGTATAACCTATCTAACTGTTTTAGCTCGAAACTATCGTGGCCCATAAATTCCAACAAAAAGGAATATTACAGCAAAATTAATAGTAGTGAATTTAATTAATTATATTTAATACCCAGAGTACTTACAGTTGGTGATCGTTTAGAATAGGGACGACGTCCACGTTTATTTTACCCAATGGGTTTTTGTGAATGAGAGCGGGCTAACAGGGAGTAGTCAAGAGAGGGAAGTGACCAGCTACACGCCGGCCGATCGAGTGTCGGTTGATCCTAGGTCCTGGAGAACTCTCGCCCTACCCCTACCACTACGTCCTTAAGACGCTACTAGTGCTGCGGGTGGACACTGCCGGTAACATTTCCCGCTCTAATTTAAAATTGAATAGAGGTCCAATTTGGGACCTTACAAGATTCTTGAAAAAAGCAGAGATCCGACAGATTCCTATTCCAAGTACAAAGTATAGCTTAGAATGTATTAACAGTCAGTCAGTCATTGTCTATTGTTTCGCTTTTCAAAACTATTAAAAGATACTAACTTGCTCACTGTCTATTTACAATCTTTCTTTCTTTATTAAAAAAAACAAAAAAAAAAAAAAAAAACATTCGTCATGGCTATTAGTACGCCTAAGATATGGTTTGCTAATTACCGTACTTGCATACTTGAAGGTAAGTTTAAATTATCCCACTTGTAGCATTTCAGCCGTGGTCGTTAGTTTGGATTGGATAGTTTGGTAGGCCTAAGGTTCTGAGGCAAGCCGTTGTAGATCCTCAGAGCTATGGTTAGGAAAGCATTCTTTGTCTTTGAGGATCTACAGAAATGAATGTAAGCCATGTTTCTTGGCAGACAATTTTTGAATTTTGTCCTTGACATGTTGCGCATATAGGCTATGTCACATATTTATGATAAGCCCTATATATCACAGATTTCACTGACTAGACTGTTAAAACGTTTGTTCTGATAAAAAAAAGGGCTTGCAATGGTCCTTAAATGAAAATTGTGATCCTAAATCTAAGTTTTGAATCCCTCGTCTGTGGCAACAGGATTTTAATGTAGGCTTAGGTAGCGTTATGCCCCCATAGCGCAGTACCGTACGCCGTTGCTCAGCATGCAATCAAGAGCATAGCTTAGCATTTGTCAAGATGGACAAAAAGGCTCACAATAGAAAGTTTAGCCTATATTAATATGTCAAATATATAGTTCATAACAGGTGGGAATAATGATTCCAACTCTCCATTTGTGGCGAGTCTGTGGCTCAGTCGGCAGCGTCACAGACTTTGGGACTAAGGCAACGATGTCGTGGGTACGGATTCTGGTCACCTCCGCTATTTTTTATAAGTACCTACAGTTCACCATTGTCAGTACCGGCTCACCCCTTGCTTTACTGGATACCGTATGTTACACACACAAGCCCATAGCCTATGTCGACGGGCAAGTGCAAGGTTAAAAGAGGCCGCCAACCTCCTTTTAGCAAATTTCCTATATAGGCCTATAGGGAATAAGCTATTACCGTAGTACTCATAATAAGACCTGGACCCGGGACCGATATATTTTTTGTTTTGAGGTCCCTAGAGACCAAAAAGTAGTTTGTTGTAGTTAGTGCGTACACGCTACGCGGCTCCCAGCGGTGTTCGCCAGAACCTATGGTAACCGCACCATGGCTGACAGTCTAGGCTATATTTAATTAATTTTGTCTATGCTTTTTCCTAGCTCAAGATATTTTGTGGTGACCGATTCGCTTACGGAATTAAATATATAGATTTAGGCCCAATCTAAATTTAATGGTTAGCCTACTGTACTATTGGTTTGTCTAGTTTCTAAAGCTGCCTAGGAAAACCAAATCACATTAATTTATATAAAATTACACCTTTAAGGAACATAATAAAACACATCCATTTGAGTTTCTAGTTTTTAGCATTTTTATCAAATAAATTATTATTAGGAAATAAAAGCTATTAAGATCAATAGCTGGGCTTTGTTTGCTTCTGCAAATAAAGAGTTTTGTACTGCTACAAACATGATTGAATTTTTTATACATAGGCTACCGGTACTAAATGCAAAGTTGAAACAATGTGAAGCGTAGAAGAGTGTTTTATCAGTTAAATAATGATCAAATAACTCATGTTGAATTATTTACAGATTGATGAGCACGACTAAACTGAATTTCAAATGTATTCATTTACTAGCGGGATTCGAACCCGGCACCTTCAGATTATCAGCCCGACACGCTATCCACTTCACCACCAAGGCTCATGACTCAGCTGCTCCGTATCGTTGCGGTAATGGTTGACGTCACGCCATCGGCACAGAGCGGTGGTGGGGGGTTTTCCGATCTGATCCACGATCCTCGGGGTTGCACTGGCTGCCTAGACGCTTATAACAAAACTTGATCGGAAATGGTTGCGGTATTTGTAAACAACATTTAATGTAAACATATCAGTGACAGCTAGAAGTGAGAACTAATCCAAACAGCTGATAGTTATTTCATAAAATGTAATAGTAAACATTAAGGAGAAAATTTGATAAAAATCAAACGAAATTGGGTTTTTGATGGTTAGTTATTTTGTTTTCAAAGAAGCGAGGCCATGTTTTTATAGCCAAAGACACTCTCACCAATCCAGTAAATACAGAAAAATGATTAGAACCTTGATCGGTAATCTAGTTTTCTAGGAGAAGGCCGTGTAAAATGACATTTTGGCGTTACAGACGGAGTCACAGAATGGACAAACAGACATACAGACAGAAATTGAGATAAAACTCGTTTCGGCTTTCTTAGGCTATAAAACGTAAAAATTACCAAAAACTGCATGATTCTAAGCAATGTACAGACAAAACTCTAATTTTATTTATATAGATAGAAGATATTTGATTGAAAATAAAGAAGATAAATGATTTTTTAGGTATGTGGGCTATAATAAGAATTGTTGAAGACTCAACATATGCAGTTGTACCTGTGTCATGGCTAGTGGATGACAATACATGCTATTATCCAGATGTCGATAGCAAAACTTTGAATCTACTTGTGGCCAGAGCCCAGGAACCTGGGACGAATTGGGATGTGGTCCTGATTGAGTTAATGGATAAAAACATTGGTAAGTAACAAATTGTTGTTTTTCCTAGATTACATCTTATAACTGGAACACGCTTATGGGACAACCGTGCGCTTTCAGCTCTGGTATGTTGGGGCGGAAATATATTTAGTACAAGCAAGAAAGAGCCCGAACGGTGAGCACTGTGTAGAAATTTCTATGGCACAGGGTCTTTTTCAACCTTGAGTTTTGTAGTAGGCCTATGTGATAGTGAGGTGGTGGAGAGAGACTTTGCTCTAGACACCAGCACTAGTGCTAGACACCACTCCTGCCTCTGTGCTGTATCATACAGCGTATATTCTGTTCGTTACTTCTCCGTGCTATAGGTTTTTTCAAAATGCTTCAATATCTTAAATCTGTTAACAATTAGCATTAAGATTGATTGATTTTACTGCAATGTAGGCCTATTAGTAATAGTTTAATAAAACCTAACCAAACATTTGCCACCCATGTACGTCTCTTCAGAGGTAACATGTTGAAATTACATATAAGTACTTTATTGTGTAATGGCAAAATGTTCCGCCTCCTAGAAACTGTCAAATAGTTGATAGTTTAATAGGCTATCATATGTTTTTGGTTTTGTGTTATGTAAATAAGATCAATAATTAAAATGGCTTGAATAGAAATAAAGTTTGTTACAAGTTCAGCTATGTCCTTATTTAAATGTTAAAATCTACAATTAAAAGTAATCAAAGTAAAAGTAAAACTACAAAAATAACAGAAGCATAAAGCTTATGAGTAGTTATAAGTAAAATCCCCCATTGATACATACCACTCTTATGATTCTAAAAAATCCAAAAATTGTCCATATTCATAATTTTGGCGATTTTATTTTTGGAATATCCAAAATTCGATACAGTAAAGTCATATTATTTTTTCTAACGCTGTATGAACAAAATAGCTCATTGCTGCTCTGGAGCAGGAATGGATCATACCCCCCCCTGCTAAATCAGCTGATCTCACAATTGTCGTTTGGAGACAAACCACAGCCGCGTATTCGGTACATTAAATATGAACCAGTAAGAAATAACACAACCTTTAAAAAAGCAAACACAACCTAAATGACATTTATATACACCTAAAAAGAAAAATCTTGTGTGTATTACGAGCACAAGTAGTCATTGCCGCATTCTAAATGTATGGCCAGCTAAAGCTTTGTGCAAGCATCTTCAGTTCTCGAGCCGCAATTACATACTTTGCACTCCTAATACACAAATAGCTATTATACTACTGCTACAGGACTGAGGGATTAATAAACTTTATTCCCTAGTCATAATACCTAAAGTAGCTTAGCCCTGATACATTTTTGCAATACTTATTCCAGATAGCTTTGAATATTGCATGTCAATCATTGCCTGCCTCAAGAAAGGTGTGACATCAGAAAATGAAAAAGCAATGAGCAAACGGAAGAAGTCTTCATCCATGAATTCAGAAAGAAGTAATGAAGAATCAGACTCTTCTTTAGATGACATTCAATCGTTCAAAAAAATCCAAACGCCGAAAAAAACTCGAACAATCACCTCAAAACTGGAACCACTTTCCCCAGTGCAAAGTTCTCCTATAATTTCCCCTGCTGCGGCTTTAAGGCCTTCAACAGAACAGGTAGAAGTGTGTTCTACCCAAGAGTCATCCTGCAGACTGCCCAAACAAAGTGAACATTACTGTGTCTTCAAGTCAAAGGAACAGGTTACATTGGAGGCAATAGGGCATGCTCTCTGTGTAATAACACGTAAGTAAAGTTTTTACATAATCATAGTTACTATTATAGATGTAAGACTTTCTTTGCAAGAGGTATTAGATGGAATCGGGGAAATTGCTATTTTTCATCAATCCGTAGTACAATTTTAATATTTTTCAAATGTACAAATTTAAATTTGAACAATTTTTTCTTCTGGATTTTCTATAGAATACCTACTGTAGTTATTTGAAAACCGTATATTATACACCATTCTAAAATGTACATAGAAAAATAAATTCTTTGTTCTGAGTGGTTAGTCACAGACACCACCACAACACACCTCAGGGATAATCACTTCTGAACATTAGATTGCTTATATAAACAACTAGCAGAGCACCCGTCCTTCGTACGGGGTTGGCATCTATAAGTATAAAAGAGGATGTTTGTATATATATTTGTTTGTTTGGAAGTGATAAACTCAGACACCGCTGAACCGATTGCCACGAAACTTGGTACATACATGTAGAATGTCATGGAATAGGTTTATACACCATCAATTTCGTGATCCGTCCAATCGGCTCCGCCCTAGTGGCTCTGGAGTTTCCCATGTTAACCTTATGAGAAATAGAATTAATGAATTTTAACAGCTGTTTCAATTAAACAAGTTGGTTCTGTTCTATGATGTTGAATAGCATTAAAGTTACAAGGATTACCAACAGGGTGTAGTCAGCACTATTATTTCTTTTACATTTATGACAACAGCTAATTTGCAACCAAAAGGTGAGTGAGCGTAGCGAACAAACTTCAACCTGGAGGCGAGTTAGCGTAGCGAACGAGCTAACCTGAAGGCAAGTGAGCGTAGCGAACGAGCTAACCTGAAGGCAAGTGAGCGCAGCGAACGAGCTCCAACCTAAAGGTGAGTGAACGTAGCGAACGAGCTCCAACCTAAAGGTGAGTGAGCGTAGCGAACGAACTTCAACCAGGACGTGATTGAGCCATGCGAACGAGATCATCTTGAAAATTAAGAAGTTAAACGGGGCAAAGCCCGTGGGATTATAAATAGTCAAAGGCAAGACAACGTCTGCCGGGTTCAGATAGTATAAGTATAAAATGCTTATGGCAGTTATACTCAAGCTTTGCGTTTACAATGGGGGAGGACACAGTTTGATAAAATTTGGTTCATAAATTTACGGTACGATATAGTATAACACATCTACCATTGCCATAATGTTCTACCGCTGCAACTAAACAATAGAAAAAAATAAATGATCAAACATTCGCACAATATCACAAATTATTCATTGGATTAAAAACTCAAACCTAACTGTAAAAAATCCCACTTTTCAGTTCTCATTGTGTATCACAGCTTTTTAGTGCTGCTTAGTTCAAATTAGCTGTTGTCATTTATGCAAAAACAAAATAATAATAGTGCTGCACCCTGTTGGGAAACCTTATAACGTTTTAATGCTATTGCATGTTATAGAACCAACTTGTAAAGTTGAAACAGCTGACTAAATTCTTTAATTCCCATTAAATAAGAATACTAATAAGGTTAACATGGGGAACTACAGAGCCACTGGGGCGGAGCCCGAAAGGATTTTTGAGATGAGAATATGCCTAAATGTTAATCGGGAATGTGAGCTATCATCATGCCAAATTTCAGCCCAATCCGTCCAGTAGGTTGTGCGTGATTGAGCAACACACAAACACACACACAAACTCACAAACTTTCAGATTTACAGTCTAACCTTGATATAACGAACCTCGATATAACGAATTTTTTTAAATCCCCTAGAACTCTCCATAAGACACAATGTATATTTTACCTCTACATAACAAACAAACCATATCAACGACCTTGATTTAACGAATTTTTCATGATCCCGGATAAAAATAAGACACCTCAATATAACGAATTTATCATTGTCAGAACCTCTACATAGCAAATTTAACCTCTACTTAACGAATCGTCTGCATCTCTCCCTCGAAACAACAAACCCCCCACCCCCATTATTGTTTTTGAACAATCCGTTTCTTCATCAAATGAAATGGAAAGGTGACGTCAACGCTTGCGCTAACATTCGTCTGCTCCGTTTTACACATCCCTGTCTGCTGACGTCGCTGCATGCGCGCTATGTGACATACTGAGAACTGAGGACTGATGACGACGTAATGTGTAGTAAGCTGTGATTGGGTGATAAGTAAATATGGTGAATTGTACAATTTTTGGATGAAGAGAAACCTAAGAAAGAAAAAGAATAGAAGAACAAAGCAAAGAGAAAGAATAGCAACATCGTTATCTTAACATTCCTTTTGCGAGTCTTTTTATTCTCCTTAAGTTGGCTATGATTATGATTATACACTTTTATAACGACTTATCTAATATTTTTATTATTTTCAATACGACTTGTTTAAACTAAGGCAACACCAATGCTATAGTTGATGATTATTACAGTATTGACATTCCTCTGTTGTGATTTAAAGCATTACTGTAGCCTACCGGCCTATCACGAGCAGTAGCTTACAAAACTCTCTACTGTTTTGTTTTGTTCTTTACGTGGTTTATTGCTATAAAATACAGTATTTGGCTAGGTTTTAGGTGGGTTAGAATAAGCTGTGATTTTAAACTTACAGTTTGTAACCTGTACCAAGGTCAATGACTAGAAATGTCATGATTGCGCAATATTAAAGATCCCTTCCCTTTAGTACCCCAGATAATCAAGGTTCTACTTTACAATATAAACACTGTATACTGTAAAGTATTGTAGCCTATGCTACTTTAATTGTGTTTTGATGAGGCCATTGAGGTCCAATCCCGACCTATATTGACTGATGCTGGTTCTGAACCTCGACTTAGCGAAATTCCTGCAAACCTAACCTCAATATAACGAACCTTGTTTTAACGAAATCCTTGATATAACGAATATTTAGTTCAGTCCCATCAGATTTGTTATACCGAGGTTGGACTGTATAATATTAGTAAGATATAAAGTTATATAAACAATAATTATTACAATAAACATTTATTCTCTCGTAAAATGCCACTGGCATAGAAAAAAAATAAATAAAAAATAAAGTTATAAATAATACAAAATTAGAGTAAAAAAATAATCTTAAAAGGTCTTTTTTTTAAACTAAGTTAAAGTATTTAAAACATGTAATTCTTATGTGTTGTAGGAAAACTTGAAGTTCAGGAAAATAACTCATCATTTCTTAAAGAAGAACTTCGAGCTATCAGACAGGCTATTGAAGTAAAAGAAAGAGTTCAAGATGTCCCGAATGAACAACTTCAAAACCATGAAGAATTATTTCAAGAACTGCCACTCAATTCAGTTGAAGAGGTGGATTTGTTTGAAGAGCAATTGAAAAGGAAAGATCTCTTTCAAGCTTGTGTAAGTAAGATTGTTTGAATTACAGGGTGTCTACAGCTCCCGGATGGATATCTCCGATCTCTTGGAAAAGTCCCAAATGAATAGTTGAGGCCCAAAGCAGCAACAGAATTTTAACTGATTGTGAATCATTGAATGACAGTAATACCAAAATAGTAAATATTTATCCGAAGCACAAGATATTTTTATGCTGATTGCGTAAAGTTATTTTTGTTGAAAGTTTTATCACTATAAATTAGATTAATGGTTGTTGGTAGTTGCTCTGTTATTTAATTTCATTTTATTGTGAACTGTTCAATGGAAAAGTCTCCAAATTTATCCTTTGTACGCTGAAAACAGTGCTTTGAAGTTATGTAAATATTTCACTGCACCTAACAGCGGCACTGAAAAAAATCACCGAATGTGCTGCTGTAGCAAAAAAATTTTAACCGCCCATATAGCAAAGTAAATCAACAAGAACAAGGATCATGCCCTGTTTTATCCTGTTTTTTGGATAGCCTATTAAGGGCAGGCCTATTTTCAAGTTACACTTACATTTGCTTGAAATAACAGGGCTTAAAATATTATACTAGATTCAAACTAAAATCATGTGTAATAATACCCACAATTCCGTTCCTTAACAACTCTATCGGGACTGACTGGAACCAAGTCCACATTGCTATGACAGCCATTTTCATAAAGAAATCATCGTGTCAGTCAACTTAAGCTTTATTTAGTTGAATTTAGTTATTTTACTTAGTTTGCTGATTATGCTGTTGGGTAGTTACTTTACTGTGTTTATAATTTATTGCAAAATCTTAGTAATTAAGTAGGTAGTTTTTATCAAGGAAGATAATTGGCAACAATTAATCCAAAGGTAAGTGCTAGTATATTACATTTTTAGCATGTTTATTTTAATGATAACTGATTGTGAAGTCAGTTTGTTGTAATATTTTTTGTTTCAATTATAAAAATTAAAGGAACTAGCATCCCAGATAGCAGGGTATTTTTTGGCAAAGTTGCTGTTAGTTCGACGGGACAACGATTCTTCTGCAACTTTGCGTAAAGTTTTATTCATTTGCCGTGACAAACGTTCTTCTCACTCGTGAAATCAAAGTCGTATCTTTGCAACAGTTTGCCAACACCTAGTTGCGCTTCGTTAGTTCAAGAGTTCGGCACTGAGAGTGCTGATTGTTTTGTTGAATGACGCCACCTTCGCCTGACACCATATTGAATACGGTTCCTGGTATAAATGTCTTTCCATCATTACCTCACCACTGTTACTGTTTGTTAATAACAGTGCGGCGGAATAATAATATGTTTTTTGCAATCTTTCTTGCAACATTAGCTTGCAAATGAACGATCAACCGCTCTATTACGGTAAGTATTTTAAAATTTACTCTCATTTTACTGTTCATTTTTTACATCTCCTTGTTTCTCAACACTTCACACTTCCGAGAAAAATGAGAATAATTTAAAACCTTTGTTTAGTTTCTACATTTTTTTCCTTGAGTTAAAATATTAAAAACCAGGCCTCAGACTCGTTGGTTAGAATAGGATTTTAAGTTATATGTTCTGGGATAGGAGGCCTAGTTGACGCTGAGTGTGTTGCGTTACATTACAGTGATGTGGTTAAAATAAAGTCTTGCATACTAGTATGTGCCAACACATTCAATAAATGCCCCCCAAAGCTTGAGTTTGCGTCTCTTTTCCCCGACTGTGATTCATCTAGACAATTCAAAATTGCCCAGATAGATTATTTTAACTGTCGTCAAAACCCGATAAATGTTGTTTTCTTTCAGATGGCTCTGTTGATCTAATTTCATTTTCTCCAATAATCTTAATGCCATGGTTATTCTGTGTCAGGTTTTTGAAAAAAAATACTAAATTTATGAAATTTATGAAGAGCCTCAGTTTCGCTTTACTTTTGGCATCTTTAAAGTGGGCAATTTGTCACCTAATGTTGTCATCAAAGAAGTCTCACTTTTTTCCCATAATATTGTCTTCCTTGCATTAGATCACCAGAAAATAGTTCTTCCTTACTGCACAGTATAATAGAAAAATTTGACAATGAAACTAAATTTTATTTACCATTATCATTGGATAGCCTACTTTCATTTTTTAAATTCACTAATTCATTTTAATTCATTTTTTTAATCCATCAAATTATAAAAAAAATTTAGCAGTCAAAGTTTATGATTTAAATAGTTTTCCAATCAATTTTCATTAAAACAGCACTCTTAAATAGTACCATACAATCAATTGTATAATAAATTTGTGTTCTGTAGATATCCAGCAAGTCGCAATATGCCGTTGTGGGATTCCCGGATGAAGATGATGTTTGTGTTATTATACCATTATCCTGGGCTAATATTGAAGAAGGATGGTGTTTCTATCCCAAAATCAAGAATGAGGAGGACGTGAAATACCACGTCAAAGCCCAAACCAGACCATCTGAAGACTGGGAAAAACGCAACATCCATCTCCTGCAAACATATGGTAAATATAACTTAATTTTTAGATGTTTTTGCCAAGATGTTTTTATTAGCGAATTTCCCATATAAGGGTATAAGCTATTAGGCTACCGTAGGTTTCAAGGAAAGACCTGGATCCGGGACACTTTTTTCCTTTTGATGTCCCCAAAGGCAAAAAACACCATCTGTTCAAATTCATATATGTGTTCAAAAACACCATCTGTTCAAATTCATATACATATAAAATGCCAGGATTTGAATAGTATCCAAAGAATTACCATTTAAAGTCGCGGCATTCTTTTGTAAACACCCTGTATATGTGTCAGTTAGCACGATAACTCGAGCAAAAAAGGTCCGATTTTGATAAATATGTTAACCTATGTTTAGTCGAACAAGTTTGCCCATGGGAACGGAGTTTTATGGGAGAATTTATGTGGTAAAAATTATTTTTTGTCATTTTAGACAGTAAAAAATTGCCAATTTCTCCCTTGACCATTTTGAAGAGCTCAAAAACAAACAATTAAGTATATTAAAGTGTTTTTGTATAAATTTATTAGTTACAGAGGGAAAAAAAATTGTATATTGAAGCGTTGTTGTATGCCTAACGGTTACAGAGATAATAAAAAAAATTTAAATTTATAATTCCCATGTTATCTTATGGAGAATAAGTAAACTGTGGTAGTCATGTTTATGGATATATTTTTATCAAACTTGGCAAATATATTTATTTTGATGTTTCAATAAATCTATTCAACTTCAAACTTTTTTAGTATTTTGTATAACCAATGTGATGTACAGTACAGTTATAATTGTCATAATTCTATACTAGAACTAGGATGTCCCAGAGTCTCAGGATTGTGCGGAAAATTTTAACTACGTAGAACAGTTTCCAAATGTAGCTGTTTCAACATACTACGGACGGCATTGCCTATTACCGATATGCCTAAGCATGTTAGGTACTCTACCTAAATATTGTTTTAAAGTAAAACATGTTGCTTATCCTATATTTGCTATATATATTAAGTCACAGATCCATTTATTACAATTATTCTATTTCTTTTTATGGTCTTATCATTCCTTGACCTTAATACACATGAAATGTCCAAAACATCTGTGATTTTAGTATCCAATATCTAACTACCTTGTATAATTTTTAGTGTGCTGTATTTGATGTATTAGACATGGTATTTTTGAAAAATCTTGTTGTCATTTAAAGTTTTGGGTTTTTTTCAGAGAAGTATTCCGATGCACAAACTGAATATAAGGAAGTAGAACTGTCAGTGAACTTAGAATCAGATTACGAAATGACAAGCAAGACGAGGAAGAGAAAAGCAAGCACAAGACTTCAGTACCCTGGTGAAGATGGTGTTGGTACAGACATAAGTGATTCTGAAACAGAGGATTGTCAACCAAATAGAAAAGTTAAAAAAACACCGATCAACCCTAATCCTGTATTTACACCAACAATTTTTCCAGAAGAAAATTTAATTGAAAAATCTTCAAACCAAAATACGAAATTGCCTGTACCATCCACTCTTCTTTCATCCAAAAACAGAAACTGTGAAACAACAAAGGAAGTTACTAATTCTCTAGATCAAGGTAAAATATTCTAAATACAGATTATCATAAATTATGTCTGATAATAAACAAACATTGTCTTATAAACTGGTAATTCATTAACTTTGTAGCGTTAGAGTAAGCCTATGCGAGATATTGCTGTGAATGTGATTCAAACATTAGCTGTAATTTTTTTAAGTTAAGTTCATAGTCAACAGGTTTTTTTGGTGTTCAAATGAGGGTTTTTGTCTCAATCTTTTACAAAAATACCCCATCCGCAGCAGACCTACGTACTCAGAGCATTACCTGCTCTTTACAATGTCATAAAATAAATGTATCCACATTCCACATTGTATATATGTTGCAAAATAGGAAATTATACAACATTACTCTATAACATTGGGTATTTAGTGATCAGGTTTGCTGCCATTTGGTACACTGAAAGTTGTTACTTTTCATATAACGATATATTTTCACTACATAAAGAGCTATACCATATCAGGTTTTATTGAAACTTGTTCAAATTTGTAAGTAAGGAGTTTGCTTTATCTCCTCTGATAAACTTGGGAGAGATGCGGAGCTTTGAACACTTAGAATATGTGTTTTATCACGAATAATTAAAAGTTGACCAGATAAAGCTGTATAAACCTTCCCCAACTGTATAATAATACTACAACATTTCATCTTGCCGTTGCCGCACAGAAGTATTATCTTTATTTGATAACTATTAGATAATTTCAGTAGGACTCTTTCAATAGTGTTATCCTAATGATATAGGGTTCACAAAGATTTATACTCTTGTGAGGAAGTCTTGATTATGTTTTTTAATTCACAGGTGAAATTAACAAAATGCTTCAGGCGGCTGTATTTCATAATGTGAGGCGACTTATTTCTATGGAAGAGAAATTAGACAGACTTTTGGCAAAGCCAACAAACAACCCGTGGAGTGAAAATAATGATGTTGATCCACAACAACTATTGGGCCATCTGCCATTTCAGTCTATGGCAGATTTAGAGGCTACAGAGGCGAAATTGAAGGAAACTCCTTCCCTGAGGAACAAGTTTGTGAGTAAAATGAAATCGATATATATAAAGCTGTATGCGATCAGACACACTGCCATTAACCGTTTTGTAATGAAAGCATCAGAACTCCCACAATATTATTCTTGAACTAGGCTATCATTTGTCCCACTTGGGTTCGCCCTTGATTTGCATATGAAAATCTCGAGGCAGTTAAATATTTAAAAATTAAATTCAAAACTTACATTTCCAGTACAAGTCTAATAAGTTCTTTAATAATTAATTACCAAAACTTTCAAACATTTAGTGTACTGTATCATAAAAATATAGATAAGAAGTATTTAAGTTAATGTGTTTAAAATATCCTGAGGTTAATTATTTAGTTAACATTCGAGCTATGAATAAAGATAGGCCTAAAACTACAGAGCACATAATTAAATTCTTATTGTTCAAAGAGATGCACAACTTACAATTTGTTGAGATCTGCTTCATTCTCATCCCAAAATATTTTTTGGGGAGCGAGCTGGTCTAGTGTTTAGAGCGCGGGACTCCGGTTCCTTGGGTCCTGGGTTCAAACCCCGCCAAATCACCAATGGATTTTACCTAAGTGATATTGCAGTAACCCCTAGGTGTAGCCTGAAGTAATGTGAAAAATAATCCCAGGCTCGTGCCTAGAGCCCCAGGAAAAAATCCCAAAATTTTTAAGCTGCAAAATTTCAAAAAGGAAGCATAGTTTTGAGTTCCCTATTTATTGATTCAACATAACTACACATGATTACACTGCAGTATTTTAAATCTTTTTATCCAATATTTATTAGGTCTAGAGTAAAATGTCCTTAACATAACATATTTGGGAAACGGAAAATTGTCACCATATTTAATAGTCACAAATAAATGGTTACCATATAGAATTAATTTATCTTATTTTTAATTTTCATTTTTTAATTTTACCTTATTTTTGGGTGAAAATATTTAAAAATCATTCTTTGTACCAAAAACAAAAAGGCAAAAAGGCTTATAAGGCTGTTTTTGGGGAATCCACCATGCCGTATAAGCCTGGATTTTCAAGTGTATTATAATTGAAGCAAAGTGTTTTATCCACATGTTTAACAATTTGTTTCAGGTCAAGCTATTTATGGGAGTTGGGGGACATGATATTAAGAATATGTCAATAAACATTATGAGAAGGACATTGACAGACGAACTCGGTCAGAACTTCTCATTCACTGGGAAGAAAGGGTTCACAGATAAAATAGCTTTTGTGAATACCCAGTTATATTCTGTCATTCGGCGTAAGTAACTTAAAAAAAAAATTGTTAAGTTACTTCCTAGGCATTTTTAACATTATTCTATTATAGTTTTTTTCTTTAAAATATCTAAAGCAGTTAATGAATGACAGCCTTAAAGAAGAATATGGTACGTTTGTTAGCAGTTTTGTTTAAGCGCTTTTGAATGCTATGATTTAAAATGGAAATCAAACACTGCCAGGAGAAACTTACAAGCTTCTCATCCTGCACTGAATTCTGGGCACTCAAACTAACCAAATTAGTGCAAAATTAGTTATATATTCACTGTCAATAATTTGTTGTTTTTACTTTTGTTTCAGTTGCAGTATGGAACTGGTATAAGGACAAATTTTGCGAAACTTCTTTGAAAAGACATATTTCAACTTGGCTGCAACAGTCCAAACACAGATTGATCCGAAGGTAAGGATTTTCCACTGTTTTACTTTTAAACTAAAATCTGGTTGCCTTCAGGGCCATGAAGACACCCACATGATAGTGTCATTGCCATGTAACTATCAGGGTGTGTGGTCAGCGCTCATCAATTTCTCTTTTGGCAAATTCCCTTATAGGGGAGTAGCTATTACTGTGGGTGGCACGGTAAGACCTAAAGCCTGACCGTTATTCTTTTTCATTTTGATGTACCTAGAGTAAAAACACTATTCCATCAAATTTTTAAATTTGCATATAGATTTATTTATATATACAGTATATATATATATATATATATATCTATATATATACATCTGTGAATGCGAAAACTTGAGAAATTTTTGTCCGATTTTGATGACATTTAGTTTGAAGATGTAGGGCAGGATAAACTTGGATGAGTTTGCAAACCAGTATGATAAGATCTTGAGAACGGCGTTTCGTGAGGGGTTTATGGGAGTAAAAATTGTTTTTTTAAAATTTTTGACTCCTGAAATACAAAATTTCCCAATTTCTCTTTTAACCACTTTAACCCTTTCCACTCGGATTAGTTGACCCCTTGTTGTCCCATACGCTTGCATTTATTGCCATGCAAAAAAACATGTTTTAAGTTTTGTGTACATATACTGACTAAAATAAATTATTTGTTGTACTTGAGGACTTGATTCTTATTCAGCATAAAATTGTACACAAGTAAAACAAAATATCAAAATAAATATACCCATAAAATATTTTTTGTGTGGTCATAATATAAAAAAAGTAAAATAAAATGTACAAAATATTTTTTGGGAGGCTTTTTAAAAAACGTTAACACATTTTCAGGATTTGTAAAACACTTTATCAACATTAGTTATCTAGTTGCCAATTCAAATCAGCCATTACAAGAAGGATTAGGTGTATTTTTAATGAAAAAATGCATTTTCAAACTTAGATTTTTTGGTGATTTTGGTCGTCATGGTTACTATTTACACTTCTCTATTTTTTAATCCACAGCTGACTAAATAAACTTGCAATTATTTTTCAAGCTACCAAAGACATGTAAAATGAATAAGGAAATCATTAAGTATTTATTCAACACAAATTCAAAACATGCAAACACTATATAAATAGGATTTATTAATAAAAAGCCGATGCTGAAAATGTCGCGGCGGCCGCGACATACGAGTGGAACGGTCAGACGTGAATGTCGCGGTAGCGGCGACATACGAGTGGAAAGGGTTAAAGAGCTTAAAAAAACAAATTATTTAGTATATTGAAGTGTTTTTTTTACGGTTATTGGCTACGGAGAAAATAAAAAAAATAGTAAATTTTTTTTTAGTTAGTTTATAATAGTAAATTTTAAATTCCTATGTTATTTTTATGGAAAATTCAGTAGAACATCCGACCTCAGAATAACCAACTCCGCGGGATATCCGACCAAGTACTTTTTTCCTGCCTGGGGCGATAATGCCAAGTGCGATCGGTTAAATGAATCTCCGATGTTGCCGCCGTTGAGAGAGATGATTAATGAAGTCACGGACACTGCAAGTTACGCTTCTCCCAATATGGCCTTTCTGACCATGGCCCGGTTTGTCATGGTCGGATATGAGGGGTTCTACTGTATTGTAAAATGTTGTAGTATACTTGTTTATGGATATATTTTGATCAAACTTTGGCAAATTTATTTATTTGATAACAAGTCATTAATATTTTACCAAATAACACTCTTTATTATCCACCCTGTAACAGCAAACCTAGGTACTGTACTTGTTAAAACTAATGTTATTTTAAATCGATTTAATTGAAAATCCAATCCGGAAAATATAAATTCGCTTAGTCTGCAGGTTTGCTGCAGTGGGGGTATTTCTACACTCATTAATCACTCTCTAGAAATTACTAAAAATGTCTAATCACATTTACAGCGTTCCTCACATCATGTAATATTTTAATGACCTTGTTTTTTAGATCTATGCTGCTTTTTTGTGAGTATCGCAAAAATTGTATTTTTTTACTCTTAGCCTAAAAAAATAGTCTGAAGATTAAAATCTCATCACAGGTATACACGTGCATACAATGTTTTATAAGAACTAAAACAGTGTATTGTGTAATTCGGGTATTTTAATGTTATACTGTTTGTATTCTTTTCAGGACCGAAAGGAGAAATCTGACGGAAAGTAGAGAATCAAACCAGGAAGGTTTCCCATCCAATGATGAGGATCAGCCTGGAGTAAGCTGCAACTAATTTAAAGCTGTCATAAGGATCAGCCTGGAGTAAGCTGCAACTAATTTAAAGCTGTCATAAGGATCAGCCTGGAGTAAGCTGCAACTAATTTAAAACTGTCATAAATATCACCAGTTGGATATAGGCCTAGTATGTGATTAACCCTAGGACTGCCCTGACCTGATTTATGCTCGGTGCACTGGCAATTTAGGCTATTTTGCAGAGGTTTTTTTTAACAGTTCACAGTGCCTAAAGTACTGTTGATAACCTGGTCATATTCATACTTGTTTAGTTCAGAAAAGAAAGGAGATTACAAACAAAATCCCTGTTGGTGGTTTTTTTTTTGCAAAATGTGAAAAAATGAAAACAATTTCAATTTTTTAGAACAATTTTCAAAAGCAGAGGCCTAGCATTTTTACACCATTCTTTTTACAGAAAATCTAAGATATATGAAATGTAGGCAATTTATTTCCTTATGTGGAAATGTTATTGATGTTTCAAATAATTTTTTTACCAAAATTACAGGGGAAAATATGGAAATTGGGGAAATTCAACAAATTTGCGCCGAATATTTGAAACATAAAAATATAATCAGAAGTATACCATACAGAAGTATACAAAAGAGAGGTAACAATACATTTATTCAGAATTATGTCATATTGTACAAAGTTATAACTTTTTTATGACTTTATATGACTTAAAAAAACAAATTTTGGTTTTTCTAAAAACAACAATTAGTTATTCAAAGTTAGATCTAATTTTTGTACTTTACTATAATATGATAAACATTACATGTACCTATTTGTATTGCAGGAAATATATTTCTGAACAAGAAAAAATGCATATATTATATTCAGAAATATAAACAAATAAAGGTTCCAGAAGCATTATTTTGGTGTGAGACACACATACGATTGTAGGCTAGGTTAGGATTTAGGTCTAGCCTAATAGGCATAACCTCTAAATAATCACCATTTCAATGACAAAAATTTTGACATAAATAATAATACTTACCCAGCGTAATATGGATAAATACTACTAACTCTTACACCACCTGACAATACACTTCTTTTACACTAAAACACTAACCTCTGATGAAAATTAACACAGATAATAATGTAGCCGCACTAAAACCTTATTTAGATTACGGCGAAACTTGTTTTCCCAGTTAAAACTAATGTGTCACCTGAATCTCAATACTGAAAGGCACAAAAACATAGAGATAGAACGTTTTCTTTGCTTCAAATAGGTATGACTCTCATCACTCTATGTCAATTATCAACATAATTATTCGAGATTTAGAAACCGCCGTTTGGGCAAAATGGCCAACTGACAAAACAGCTGATTTAAAAAAAGTTCTCAATACAAAAATAAAGAACAACTCAAGTTCTTTCCAATGTTACCAACTACTTCCTGTTTAGGCCAAAATTACGACTTGTTGATGTTTTGTCAAGGAAACGTGTTTTACAAAATTTTGTCGATTGTGGCCCAAAAATTTTACTCGCGCAAAATATTGTTAAAATTATAATAGCATTTATATTGATCTGTTAGTGCTACGAGGTTCCTTGGAAAATAAGAGTTCAGAATCTCTTCTTTCCAACGATATCAAAATTATTACGCTTCTGGATCATTTTCATTGCGTAATAACTAATAAGCGTTTGAAAAAAAAATTTCTGACCCGGCGACCGGTTGGGCATTGAGTGCACACGTCAAACCGCCAACTCAGTCGGCGGAAGGCAGTCCTAGGGTTAATGTTACCAATTTTGTCATGTATAAAAAAGGAAGGGTGTGCATAGTCAGCTAGTATGACATAACTACGGCTTAGGTGCAAACCATTCTTTTGCTGTCCGCTGAACTGTCAGTTTTTTTATATTTTATTTAGGGATGGACGGGATTGAATTTTTAGTTCGGGACGGGACAGGACGGGATTTTTTTCTGTGCATAGAAAGAAAGTCTTGAGTATTGCAGTTACCAAAAAAGACATACGAAATCAATTTTTACCGTTTGTGGCACTGATCTATAAAAAAAACCAAAAAATGGGTAACAATTTACAGGTACCTATAAAAACTTGTGACTCGCGGTCGAAATTACTGGCGGTCACTGTGGGATCGTCAAAATGACCGCGGTCACGGGACGATCATTGGTATGACTCCGCCGTCAGGGTGTGATCTTCAGTATGAGTATGACTCCGCGATCACGGGGTGATCGTCGGTATGACTCGCAGTCACGGCATGATTGTCGGTATGACTCCGCGGTCACGGCGTGATCGTCGGTATGACTCGTGGTCACGGCGCGATTGTTGTTATGACTCAAGGTCACGGTGCGATCGTCGGTCCATGAATCGCAGTCACGGCGCGATCGTCGTTATGACTCCGCGGTCACGGCGCAATCGTCGAAATGACTTCGTCTCCTACGTTCGCGGACCTTTCACTCGCAATAGCGGCGTCATCGGCACTCGCGAAGGGGCAAAATCGCCGACGATCGGACCAAATCCCGTCCCGAAAAATTCCCGAATCATATGTAATCCCGTCTTGATAATCGGGAATATTTTTTTCCCGAAAAATTCCCAAAATTTCGGGACCCGTCCATCCCTAATTTTATTTTTTTAATAAAAAATGTTTTTAATTTGCTTTAAGTTACTTGCACTCTGTCCTTATTGTACATTTTATGGTAAAATGAATCCAATTAAAATTAATTATTTAATTAATGTAATAATTAAATAAAAATAAAAAATAAAATAAATTAAATGTAATAATTAATTTTGTAATTAATAATTAATTATGAATGGTAAATTATTAATCCAATTATTTGTATCACAGTAGCAATGTTTTGTCTCAATAACCGGAGAATTCCATATTGTTTTATTTCTTACTTTTGATGTGCCAACCTAATCTGACACACACTTTCTCCCATTAGCTTGTCATCAACCTTTATCATAGGTGGGAGTAACTATGATATTTACAGAGAAAATCACAAAAAGTTGCAACAGATTTTTGAACAGTAACTTTACAGCAATGGGGGGTTTGAACTATTTTGTTTAAAACTATCATAATCAATTTTCTTGACCTAAACTGATACTTTCTTGGCCTTCAAATTTTGACAAAAACACTATTTTGTCCATGTACATTATACCCGTGAAAGTAAAAAAGAAATGAATTCATTACTTTAACAATTATATGAAAAATATTGTCTTTTCTCATAGTGAGAAATGCATTTTCTAGAACTAGAACTTGTAGCACTTGTATGTGAGCCCAATTACATCATATCAGCTAAATATGTTATACAGTACTATAACACATCCATTTCTTTTCCCCATTTTTCTTTCCATTTTTTTATGATCCTAATAACTGAATTTTTTTATATTTTATATTTACATTAGATTGTAGTCCAATCAAATTTTGTATTTAAAAGATTTTGTCTTGTATAAAATATTCCTGTACTATTGTTGAATAAATATAGCATATTAAACATAATTCTTCCTTCATTTATCCATTCCTAATATTTTACTTTACAATATTTTATAGTGGCATGTTTTCAGAAATTTGTCACGAGTTTGTGGCAAAACTTTATGGTAATTTTACCTGACAATTTTCAGTAGCTTTGCAATGACAACTTTGTGGCAAAGTATTAAAATTGTAATCGGAAATTTTCAAAAAGTTGCTGTAAGTTGCTCTCTAGGATGTAAGTTTTAGGTTACGTCAGATTGGCCAAATTAAAAGAGTTTGTAACTAGGTGTATCCAACCAAACAATTAATATTATGTATAGGTCCTAAAGCAAAGATATTTAAATGTAGCCTATGAAGTTAAGGTCGGACAAAGGCCTAGCTTCTTTCATTGAAAGGCTTTAATTGTGACATCAATATGACAGAACTAGGCTAGGCCTATTCTACATATTATTGATATTATTAGTATCTAGGGATTTTTTCTTTATACAGGTTAATATTATCTTTCAATATTAGTGACAAAATATCAGATAAATACAGAAAGAGTAGCCAACTTTCAGATTTGAGTTTCTGCTGTGAATAGGCTACAAGATCACATTTCTCCTCCGTATTTCCTAACTTGGGTCTACAATACGTTCATTTGACATAATCGCCGGAGATCCACATGTTTTATCTTTAGTTTTTTTGTTTTTTTCTAAGCCAGTAGCATTTTAAGTCGAGTCAAAGTTTGTTTGAGTTTAAACGCTTTTAAGGGAAAGCGCTCCAAACCCATTAAAGTTAAGTGGATGTGCCGGGAATTCCGAGAGGCTAGCCAGCCACTAGGCTAGCAAAGCACCCAACCGTGCTGATTTTTACGCTCTTCATAGTGGTTTTAAAATTTTAACTTTGATTTAAGATTTGAGACTTGATTTCTATGTTTTGGATCTGAAATTTATTATTCCTGGATTTTCACTAATGACTGGTGAAGTAAGTGTGTCAACTCAAAAACCAAGATCAGATCATAAATAGTCGATGTATAAGAATCAAGACATTTATGCATGTACGTACTATGCAAAACATATGCATTTTCTCATTTTGTATGCTATCATTATAGAATGCCGTACTTTATTTCACCATTATTTAATTTATCTTTTACATTTTGCTATTTATTTGGTTACCACTTAAAGAAAATAGCAAATACAACCAATTTCAGCATTCCAACCATTTAATAAAAACTAAAAACTAGTTATATGTTTTTTACTTGTATGGAATGTTTATTATTATTATTGTATGGAAGATTTATTGCAGACATTATCAATCACAATTATAAAATACAATATTCAATGTTTTGGGATCTGAAATCTGATTACAACGAACAATTAAATTAATACTCAAAACCCAACGTAAGTCGTCTTCATGAGGGAAAATCACTTAAGTGTCATCAAAGTACCTTTCCAACAGATCTTCGGTTTAAGCCGAGGTGAAGCCAAAGCTTTTTGCTCAAACTCCTCTGCTAAGGCTTTATAATGTCAGAAGGACTTAAGACAATTCCCTACAGGGAGAATCGCCGTAAGCTAATTATCGGTCTGAGTCAACATTAGGCTTAAAGATTTTAGTTAACTTGTATAATGTACATGTGTGGATTTTGAAATGATGCATTGTGCTGATGAGAAGCATTTGAAATGATGCTTCTTTCTTTCAAAAATTGGTTTATTCAAATTTATTTGTCCTTTTAAAACATGGAAACACCTAATTTTTATTAGATCCATGCTCTAGAGCTCAAAAAACAATTCTGTTCATTGAAGCATTGTTGTACAACTAAAACATCATAACATTCATATACACATTATCACAAATATTGTTATATCTTGGTCGTTTAATTATTGATCTTTACAATTAAAACATCGTTGGAATCAACTAATTTTCAAGATATATAGGATAAAAAGATTTAATATGGTCCCCATTTTGAATTCTATGAATTTAGAAATCTGGTACTTAGTACAAAGGTTTGCCCTATATGTTTGCACTAAGTTTGAAGTGAATCGCTTAAGGAGCTTAAAAGTTATGGATACATTTGTTTAAATCACACAGTGACAGAAAAACAGGCATTTTAGACCCATGTTTATCTGATTTTTTTTTTAATTGTTTCAACTTGGAATAAATACACAAAAGCATTTCAGAGAGTTTGTGTACCCCTATAATGTCAAAAACACTTTTAACATGCTTTTAATGGACAAAATATCCCATTACTCACGTACTAAAACCTAAACACAATTGTTTTTTACTTTTTTCTTAGATTCAAAATCTTTTTGGCTATCTACGATACAATTTTCCTTTAATGTGATGAGGGTGAACTTGAGTTTATTTTTTTCAGATGACAAATGATTATGCCATTTGTAAGTTACATGGAGATGGTGATGAAATTGTTAACATATGTTCAAAATGGCTGGTGGACGAGAGTAATACATGGTACCCTCCAAAAAGTTATTATCCTTTCCTGAAAAGGTTGCTGAAGAGGAAGTCAACACCAAGTGATACATGGGTCCAATATCCAGTGACAGTGATTTCATACCATGGTAGGTAACTCTGTTAGGTTAAACGTTTGACTTCTAATACAACCTTCTGTATCCAATAGTCAATGGTTAAACGTTTTGAAATTGGCCCAGTATTTAATACTTTTGGATTTTCTAGACATATTTAATTTAGTTTTTTCTGGTTTTATAAGTCACTTTATCTCATGTCTATGAACGGTACAGCAAGGCAAAAGTGTGATGTAGATCAGTGACGTAATTTGTTGTTAACCTGTAGTTTCCTCTAATAGAGACTATTTTATTTTTTTACTCTGAAAACCTAATAGTAAAAAAACCGGTTAAGTAATTTTGTAATACACTTTCAATGACATATTTGTTTTTCATACTGTCATAGGTAATTTAATAAGTGAATACATTTCACAGGTACTTTCGAGCAAGCAGAAGAAAAGCTGAGAGAAGCCTACGACATCTCCAATTCGGGGGGAACGACCAATTCAAGGAATGCGGGGAAGAGAAAACATCTCTCGACGGTGTTTCATTTTCCATTTGGTGGCAGCTCTTCAGGAGAGGAAAATAATCCCCCTCCAGTGAAAAAGAGCATGAACACCAGCAGTGGATATACACCTAGGCCTTCTCTCGACTGTCCTCCACTATCTCCTGCAACACCCATCGACAGTCCAGTTCACAACAGCCCATCTCCTAACAACCTACCCCCGGTCAACTCTATTTTTGAATCCAATACGCAAGAAAACGTCAACCAACTACTACAGTGTCCATCACAAGGTGGGTTTGTGTTAGTGAATTTCCCATATAGGGAATAAGCTATTACCGTAGGTCTCATGGTAAGACCTGGACCCGGGACCGATTTACTTTTCCGTTTTGAGGTCCCTAGAGGCCAAAAACACCAGCCGTTCAAATTCATATATATATAAATATATATATATATATATATATATATATATATATACTAGCTGACTGGCGAACTTCGTATCGCCTAAGTTATAGGTTTCCCCTAAGACAGACCGATGGAAAGAAAGTACCGTTACGTTTAATTTTCAAGATGATCTCGTTCGCATCGCTCAATCACGTCCTGGTTGAAGTTCGTTCGCTACGCTCACTCACCTTTGGGTTGGAGCTCGTTCGCTACGCTCACTCACCTTTGGGTTGGAGCTCGTTCGCTGCGCTCACTTGCCTTCAGGTTAGCTCGTTCGCTACGCTCACTCGCCTCCAGGTTGAAGTTCGTTCGCTACGCTCACTCACCTTTTGGTTGCAAATTAGCTGTTGTCATAAATGTAAAAGAAATAATAGTGCTGCACCCTGTTGGTAATCCTTGTAACTTTAATGCTATTGAACATCATAGAACAGAACCAACTTGTTTAATTGAAACAGCTGTTAAGATTCATTAATTCCATTTCTCATAAGGTTAACATGGGAAACTCCAGAGCCACTGGGGCGGAGCCCTTTTAAGAATTTCGAAACGGGAAATAGTTTACGTCCGATTCGCATACCTACAGAATTTACACACCAAATTTCATAACGATCGGTGAAGTCGTTCCGGAGGAGTTTGCAGACAAACACTGTGACACGAGAATTTTATATATTAGATACAAAATTAAAAGCATAGTTAACAAATATATATATGCGTCCGTTAGCACGATAACTCAAACAAAAATTATCCGATTTTAATGAAATTTGGTACTAAGCGTGTAAACCTACACATTTATTCGAACGAGTTCGCGAACCAGCATGATCGGACCATGGGAACGGGGGTTTATGGGGGGGGGGGGGGGGAGTTTATGGGGTTAAAATGGCTTTTCCCATTTTTGACCCTAAAAACATAACATTTTGGAATACCTTTCCCAAACATTTTGTAGAGCTTAAAAAAAGAAATAATTTAGTATATTAAAGCATTGTATGCCTAATGGTTACAGAGAAAATTAAAAAAAGTGTTAATTTAAAATACCCATGTTATTCTTATGGAGAAATTGAAAACTGTGGTAGTTTACTTGTTTATGAATATATGTTGATAACATTCGGCAAATTTATTTATTTCATACTATACTATTGACGTTTGGTCAGAAACACTTTTTACTTTCCCCGTAGCAGCAAACCTAAGCACTCGTTAAATCTAATGCTATTTAAATTTGGAATAAATATCTTATTAATAGAAATATATATTTTAGTAAAAATGTAATCAGACAAGTGGAAATTCGCTTAGTCTGCAGGTTTGATGCGGCGGGGGTATTTTAATTTTGTTCTGGTAATGATTTAGTAATGTTACTACTGTAGGATTGCATTTGAAATCTTTGACAGTTATTAGACCTATCTGTGTAAAATCATATGACATGTTGGCAATGTCATGCATCCAATCAAGCAAATTCTTTTTGGCCTAGGACTTTGGGCAGAGCCCGGGATAGTTTTCCACATTATTTCAGGCTAGACCTAGGGGTTGCAGCAATATCACTTAAAAGAACAGATCAAATATATTGGTGATTTGGTGGGAATTTTGGACCCGGGATCTCAGGGATCGAAGTTCCGCACTCTAACCTCTAGACCAGCTTGCCTCCCTAGATCAAGCACATTAGCACCAAAGGAAGCTACACCCATTCAAGTTAAACTCTATGTTTTAAGACTGCTCTTTTGACTGTTTTAGATGCGTTCAACACTGTTTTACCTATGAGGCTGCTCAATAGTGTATCTAATCAAATACAAGGATAAAATGTAAAATATATAACTGAACTAAGATATTTTTTATTTACAAACACATTTATAGGTAAACTCTTTATTTGCTACTTGTTTTATGCAGGGATTGAATCAAAATGAACCTCGTTTCTTTTGTTCAGTTCAAGAAGACACTACTCTTTATGTTAAAAATAAACATTGTTTGACAATTTTCAGATGAAGATAATTCCCTCATCAAAATTCAATCAACATTAGATGATGTGGCGGCCGAACTAAAATGCGTAATGGAGAGGCTAGATCAGTTGACTACCCTGGTCTTACAAAACCTGGTTGCTGAGGACAATAGTAGAGTCGTCAGCCTCACAGACGCATTTGGAAGTTTGCCACTGAATGAGATGATGACATTCGAACAGTTCGAGGAAGAACTGGACAACCAGAAAGAAATACAGTTGGTAAGTTTTCTCTATAGATCTGATGACGTTTAGCTTTAGGCACTCAAGAAATATTTATAAGCTGTAATTTTATAGTCTGAATTTGTGATGTTCTCAATAACAGGGTGTCTACCGGTCTTGGAAGTCCCTTAAAAGTCCCAGATTTTAGTAGGTATTAACAGAATTCACCGAAAGTCATGTATTTCCGATTAAGGTCGACTACTGAAAAATTAAACCTGGAGGCAATACAGGCGTATTAGGTGGGAGGCTTTAGTCTTCCTCAACTTATTCTATCTCTATATTTATTAAGTAATATTATTTAATGGAATATCATTATGTTGAAAAAACATATTTAGAACACAGAAGGATCACTGGGTTTAAGGATTTATTTTATATTTAATAGGTTATGTTTTATTATGTATAGTAAAATACCGTACAGTACGCATCCTGAGGTCACCAATTAAAATAAACGGTATCAGCATTCTGACACATACTTTCTCCCATAAGTTTGTCAACAACCTTAATCATATTGTGTAAGCGGTGAGAGTAAATATACGGAATTGGGATTAGTATAATCTTGTTCAGAATTTAAAGGACTACATACAAAATTTTTATCAGAATCGTTTGGGCCAGTTTTGTGAAAATCAGATTTGTCCGTTATTTTATGGGTTTTTTTATGGGAAAATAACATAATTTACAATAACTTTTGAACCGTAATTTTTACAGAAATGGGATTTGTACTATTTTGTTTAGAATATAAAGGACTATAACATTCCAAATTTTTATCAAAATCGTTCGGGCTGTTTTTGGGAAAATCCTATTTTTCGTTATTTTACGGGGTTTTTATGGGAAAATAACATAATTTACCATAACTTTTGAACCGTAATTTTTATAGAAATGGAATTTGTACCATTTTGTTCAAAATTTAAAGGGCTACAACATACTAAATTTTTATCAAAATCGTTCGGGCCATTTTTGAGAAAATTGGATTTTTCCGGTTTTTTATGGGTTTTTATGGGAAAATCCCCATTAAAAATCAAAATTTCAAAAAAATGAAAAAAACGCCTGGAGATACCATGGATTAGAACCTACATACCAAATTTCATCGAAATCGGACCACAGGTGTAGTCCCTAGCTCTGTACACATCCAGACACACAGACACACACACACACACACACACACACACACACACAGACATCACTTCGAAAACCACTTTTTTGGGTCCAGGGGGACCCAAAACGAATATATCCACTCAAAACTCAAACTCGAAAATTTTGACGAAAACAATACTTTCTCCATATACTATGGTATAGGGGGAGAAAGTAAAAAATTAGACCATCAGAAGTCCCCAAAACTTCCCCGATTTTACTTTTAAATAGTGAACTGATAAGACACCCTAATACAACTTTATCAATATACTTTAATACTTTCTTATTAAATGGCGACCATACAAAGAGGTATTTTAAGCCAAGTATGAATGGAGATGAGTGTAGGATGAGTGGAGCGATCTTGTAGTCTTGTTAGTGACTAAGGCCGATATTCCTTAGACACAGCTGTTAATTAATAGCCCAAACAGCTAATGGCAACTAAGGGACCTACAGTATATAGTGGAATCCGAACCCCATTTTTGCCTTGGTATATACAAATTGATCTAATTATCAGGATAGGACAGCGGATAGTCGTATTACTCATTCGTGTGGTCATTAATCCACACCAGGGAGTATCATACCCACAATTCAAGACATCCTAGTAGCTGGATTACAGGACGATGCCACCCGTCCCAGTCTATTTGATATGTTTTATCTATTTGATTTAACATTTCCTGTTTATAAAAAAAATTAAAATATTGGTGATTAAAGACACATGTATCCCATCCAGTTAGGCCTAAAAAGATTTTATGAATTTATGTTGTTTGGTTTTACACTTTTATTTCTTAATAGAAAACTCCTCACCTCTGGGTATACTTTGAGGCAAATAAATGTGACTAAGTACCAAAAGTAGCACACATACTCAAAACTTTTAATAATTTACTTTGAAATGGTGACAATACGAATGTAGGTATTTTAAGCCTGAATGGAGATGAGTGACGTGATCTTGTAGTCTTGTTAGTGACTAAGGCCGACATATTCCTTAGACACAGCTTGTTAATTTAATAGCCCATATATCCAATGGCAACTAAGGGAGCTATAGTGGAATCCGAACCACATTTTTGCCTTGTAGTTAACGAATTGGTCTAATTTTCAGGATAGTACTGCGGATAGTTGTAGGTACTCACTGGTGCGGACGTTAATCCACACCAGGGAGTATTGCATCCATAGTGCATGCCTATAAATATCCACAATTGAACATAGTATATTGTTCTGTTTCAGTCTGACTAACACACTCATGTTTACAGGTTGATTTGCTGAGCTGCTTGGGTGGAAGGGACCTACAACATTGCATCCACCACATGCTGCGGAGAGTGATGATTGACCAGCTAGCAACCAAATTTTCTTATTCAGGAAAAACCATGGCAGCAAAACATCAAAGCAAGGCAGAGTTTAGGAGGACTAAGCTATACAAATGCATTGTTGGTAAGATTAGATTACATTGAATCTGAACTGATACATTTAAAATTTGCTGTCAATGAAAAAGATATTTGTCATACATGGATTTATTTAAACGTCAATGCAATAAACATGCAATTTTAGAAAGTGAACAGAACCATCAGTTAACTGTAGAACCTCCTTAATAATTTTGCTTAAACGGACAGCCGAATTGCCGAGACACCATTTAAATTAGTGAAGTTCAACCAAGATGAACTGAAGACAGCAAAAGTAATCCTATAATATATTAGGTACAGTAAATAATGTGATGCTTTCATATTACAGTACATCACAATCAAGAACCTTCTTATTTTGTATTGTAATTTAATGTAAGTTTACAATACATGTATGTTTATTAATGTTGAATTCTGAATTATCAATGTTTTCCTGTAATCGATAATGTGTCAAAAAATGTATTTTATTCGTAAGTGTAATTTTGTTGTTTAATAGTTGATGTATAAATTATAGTACCAATGGTAATGATCTATTAAGTTCATTGTGTTGTCTAATGTAAAATACAAGGGGAGCAAGCTGGTCTAGTGGTTAGAGCGTGGGACTACGGTTCCTGGCGTCCCGGGTTCAAATCCCGCCAAATCACTAATGGATTTTATCTAAGTGATATTGCCGTAATCCCTAGGTCTAGCCTGAAGTAATGTGAAAAACAATTCCGGGCTCGTGCCTAGTGTCCTAGGACAAAAAAGAAAAAGGAAAAAATGTAAAATACAAACTGAGCAGACCTAACAATTGAATACCTTAAAACAGCTGATTAGTTTAAATAATAAGAATGATGAGGTAACACGGTTTATTTTTAACATTGCCTCAGAAATTAAACATACCTCTTTAATACTATAAAAAAAACTTTAAGCCTTAGTGGTAAACAAACGTACTATCTTGTGTTAAGTCCAAAACATGTAACTTTTTTTAGCTGCTGCACAGAAGGTTTTTGGGACCATAGAGGCATCAGAAGCCAATGTAGCCAACGTTATTTCAAAGTGGCTTCAACAGGCCAAGTGCAGGGTGGAAAGAAGGTAAGATAAAAATATGTTACTGACTATCCGACTCAACACTTGAGTTTTGTTATTATTTAGTATGAGTTTAAGAGGAGAATTCCATTGATACCATTACCATTACCATTACCAACTGGTGATCGTTGACCAGATCTCTGGATTGATCTTGTCAGATAAAATTTACTTATCTGACATGATAGTCTTATGGCATCATGTTTTGTTTTTGTTTAAAATGTATTTTTACGCGTTGAAACAAATTAATATATTTTATTCTTGCGGAATGATTTCCAAGTTTAACAGCAATCATGACTTGTAGCTCCCTGAGTTTATAGCTTGCTTGACTTTAAATTCATGCTCATGGACATTTACTTAGGTAAAAAAATAAATTTGGAACAGATTTCTTTGTTATATTCAGGATAACCTACCGATGACCATCACTAGTTATGTATCAAAACAGTCACGTTGATCAGAATGTTGATCGGTCTTGGATGTACAGGGTGACTGAAAAAATGAGTACATTTTTCAAATAAGCACTATCTATTTCTTTTTATGTCAGTTATAACTTTTATTAGGCCTACATTAAAATGTCTGTTAGCTCTTGCCATTTAATAAACTCACTACTTACTCAACACAGTTGGCTACATTTTTAGGATTAGTTTTCAACTTATTGAAAACAATGTATGTCAGGTGGTGTCCACTTTAATTCATTCAAGTTTCAATCGTTTCCTAAATTTTTTTATTGCACATCCGAGAAGTTTACGGTCACCAATAATTGTCCACCACTTCCTCGTTAATTGTATCCTTAATGTCAACCGGGATTCGAGATTTCAAATAGATCCAATTATTCTCAAATGGTTAATGTACATGAGAATCATATTTTTGCTGAAAAACGATATATGTAATGACGAAATCAAACAAGCAAAAATTGCTTCGCTGCCGTAGCAAGTTCGTAGTTTCTCACACACTCATTATAGGCAAACATTCAGTGTTGTATCGTCTAATGCAAACTAGGTTAAACTATGTCTATGGAAACTAAAATGGCATAATATACAGCAAAGAATGACACCCCTCCCCTATCACTGCAATAGCTCCGGCACAAGTATACTATCCTTTTAAAAAACATACTGTTCCTGTCAGTCACCTTGTATTTTGGTAAATAAATATTTTCATAACAAAATGAGTATGTCATAAATGGTATTTTAATCCGAAAATTGTATTACCATGCTGAATAAATAAAAATTATTTAGGGCAGTGATTATTTTATTAATTTTAATTTTAATTTTATTAATAATGTACTGATTGTGAGGTAAAAAATTTTGATTTCAAAACTAATCATTTTGAATAGTTATTCTAAATTCTAATTGATTCTATTTGCTTTGATCTTTTTCAGAGCGAAAAAACCTGCTGTTAGAATGGATGAAAGTCATGAGGAGCTTCCATTGCTGAATGAAGTTCCATCGTAGTAAAATTAACTAACTTTAAGTTTAAAGGAATGTAAATAAAAATCTGTTGTCACAAATTATCTGTTGTGTCTTTTATTTCTCAATTTCTAAGAATTTGTAATTTCGTTAACCGTATAGTTAAATCATGTAAAATTAAATATTGTAAACTATAATTTAAAATCAAGTAGCAAAAAATGGTTTATCTTATTTTACAACAAAATAAGAAAGACTCTGGATGTATTATTAAAAAACAATATTGACTGTATCTTTTGCTAATACAGTCCAACCTTGGTAAAACTAATCTGAAGGGACCAACTGAATATTTGTTATATTATGGATTTTGTTAAAACTAGGTTACCTATATTGATGTTAGGTTTGCAGGAGGTTTTCTAAGTCGAGGTTCATAAACAACATCAATATAGGTCGGGCTTGACCTTGTTCAAACACAATTAAGTAGCAAAATGCTACTGTATTGTAAAATAGAACCTCAATTATCTTGGGTAATATAGGGCGGGAGTAGTAATATAAACCACGGTTAATCAAACATGGCATAAAGAATATGTAAACCTATAAAAACTTTATACTACTGTGTGATCTTATTTTGTTTACATTTTCCTCTTCTATAGACTATATTTTGTTTTAGTGACTTTGTCCTGTACATTGTGTACAATCAATACTTACTTTGCTTTAATACTTTTTGATGAAATGGCAACCATACAAAGTAATTGCGCAAGAACGAAATTACAAATCATACTTCTTGCTTCAGTTGTTCAAACTGTAACTTTTAAAATAACAGCTTTCTCAAACTCATCTAAAAACCAGCCAAACACTGTATAACAATAAATAACATAAAGAGCACAACGGTAGAATGTTATAATGGGCTAGAGTGAGCTTGAGAAGGTTTTATTCAAGTTTGCAGGTTTAAAATAATTACTGTATGAAACAAGAATTTCCTTATAGCTTAGACATAAAGTACCCATCTTGGAAAATTGCTGATATGTGAACTGAGGGTACATTGCGATAACCCCCCAAAAACACCTGGTTTTGTACGATAGGTGTTGTAAACGCCCTGAATTTTTTGTAATGCATTATTGTTTTTATAATGTATTTTTTATGACCGACGTACCGATTCCATTCGCATTTAGGATATAAAATCTATTCCATTCAAATTTATTGCCAAAGGGACGTAACACAAGTAATCTTATTTTGATGTATTTTAATGCAATAATTTTTAAGAAGAAAAATAAAACTTGGTTCATAAAACTCATACCACACCTTCAAAGAAAAAAATAACAACTGTACTTCAAATTTTCAGGTTGCACAGTTGGCAAGGGCAGCACAATCCTCCAGCGAGTCACGTACTGTCACTAGTATAATGAACAAATTACTTACTTTTGAAGCTGCAATGTACTTCACCTGGAATGGTATGCTTCGTAAAGACCAAAAAGTGTCAAAAAGGCCATTTAAAGTTTTGAATCTCGCCAGTGTGGTATTTGGTAAGTTAGGCATGCACCAATGCATTTTCACATTTATAATAACTAGCTGTTACCCACGGGCTTCACCCCGTTTGACTTCATAAGTATTAATAAAACTATTGATTGGTTGCTAAATAAACAAAACAGAATACAGTAATACAAACAAATAATCACACCTGATTTTAATAAGGTAATAAATTGAAAGAATAACAGAAATAAGTACAGCTGAGGTATTTTGAACTTTAGGTGTATGGAAAGTTCCGTTTAAAAAGGAATTACGACCTTAAGGGTGCGCTCTACCTCAGCTCGGAAATCTCAGAACGATGTTCGAAGTGTCCGCCAGACTGTGCCGTGTCGGTGCAACCCAGTTGGAGGGGAAGTGGTGGGAGGAGCTAGGAGGTTTGCGAGTTGACTGCTACGCTAGGCAGCGCCCTGCGGAGCTCCCGACGCGCAAGCGCAACCGGGTTCTTATTCGTGCGTCCGCGTATCTTTTGCTCAACCTCCATCATGCCCTGCCACCGACGGCACCGACACTCACTGGCAGCAACGTGACGTTCGCTATCGCTCCCATAAGCTTATACAGTAAAAAGTAAAACATTCCTAAATATTGAGTCTTGTTTGTCATTATTGAATAAAAAAAAAAATACTTTAGTTATACTTTGTAAAGTATCACTACATTAAATTATAGTAATCTTAAGGTTTTTTTACTAAAAAACTACTTTTTTTTTACTAAATAAATAAATATACTATTTGACCGAAAACTTGATCTTGGCAAGAGGTCATCGGTGCAGAGTAATTTAGTATATTGAAGCGCTGTTGTATGCCTACGGTCAGGAAGAAAATTAAAAAAAAGTGTTGTTAAAAATTACCATTTATTCTTATGGAGAAAATTAAAACCGTTTTAATTTACTTGTTTATGGATATACCGTATGTTGATAACATTTGGCAAATTCATTAATTTCATTCTACTGACGTATGGTCAAGAAACACTTTTTACCTTCCCCGTAGCAGCAAACCTAAGCACTCGTTAAATCTAATGTTATTTAAATAGGAATAAGTTTGTCTTGTATAAAATATAAGAAATAATATATAAGGAATAAGGAAATGTTTTAGTATAAAATACTGTAATCATACAAGTTGAAATTCGCTTAGTGAAGAGTTTTGCTGCAACAGGGTATTTTATTTGTAGACCCGTGTTATGACTTTTAGTGGATTTGAACTTGAAGTTGAATGGCTGAGTGGTCAATAGTCTAGCTAGAACATTTGAGGTATCAGATTCAAGTCCCCAACTTGCAGGGGTTAATTACAAAAATTTAAAAATGCTGTTTTAATACAGTACTATTGAGTACTGCTTTTCTTAAAACACTTTTATTATGGTTGTTATTACAACAATCTCATACCCGACGTTTATAAACAAACTTATATTTTGGTAAAGTTTTAAAGCTGTATCTGTGCAAGCAAGTTGCGTTGGCTGAGTATAACTGTTTACAAAGAGGACAGTATACTCATATGTGTAAAAACGGCGACGACGCAAAGATAGAACAGAATCAACCGAGAGGAGGGGAAATATCGATCGATGGCTGTGGTGGGAGAGTCGACGACAGGTTGAGCCGTTGGCCGCATGGCCGCGCCACTGCACGGCGCCTTGAAGAGCGCTTGCAAGCCTTTCGAGTCTGCGTGTTTACATAGTTATCATTCAACTTTTTAGTAAACTAATTCCAGGTTCTTGTTTTTAAGAATCTATTGCAGGTTTCCCGTTTTTTTTTCTCTAAAAATTATTTTAATGTATTAAAACTCATGATAAAAAACGCCTATTTTTACATTTTTCACCAACCTTTGAGCCCAAAATTTTTAAAATAACAAAATTTAAAAAAACGGGAAACCTACAATAACATTTAACGAAAAATATGACACCAAGATCTTTTAAATCGGTTCACAATTGGGGCTACAATCAGGAAGAACTAAAACCCTTACATTTGCGCGCGCCAGACGGGTAGAGCGCACCCTTAAAGGACAATTTATGAAACTAGTGTATCTGTTGCTCGAATTCGAGCATTTGCTAAGTATTAGATGCGTTATTTTAAATCGAATAACAGTCATAATTTCTGATGACTTTAAAATATTGGACTCAAAGATTATGGAAATACTCAAGATGTACATAAAAGATCGATATAATCAACATTTATTGTAAATAGTGTTTTCTACAAATAGCCTTACTCATAGCCGCATTAGGTTTCTAGACACATTATGTGTTCAAAAGCCTAACAGGACAACTCCCTTCCACATACTGCGCTCTGAGCGATAGGGATCATTGAGATTTGCTCTAACCTTTCCTCTCCCCTTCATGGGCAAGTTTTCATTCCTTTTCTTTCTTAGTTTTTGTTTGTTTCTTTTTTTTTTATTTTCCCTGGTTTTTCCTATTTCCCTAGCTACTTTTCTAAACGTCACAATTGTTTCCTTGTCACTCATCATGTTTTATTTTCTCATCTCTAGACCTCTCTTATCCAAGACTTATTCCTGTTCTCTCCTATTTGTCTCATGTAATTTAAATACGTGACTCGTGGTTTTTATTTCTCCACATCTACATACTTCCTCTTCCACCAGGTGAAATCTTCACAAATTCGCCTTGAAATTGTCCTTGTCATGTGACAAACTGTGTTTCATAATGGCCCATCTCCCAATCTTGTTCCAGTCTCTTTCTGATGTTAGGTGTATATTTGAACGTTTACCTTTAAAACGTTAACATAAAACACTCTGCTCCCAACGCATTTGCCACTCATCTCCTTTCTTCTTGTCCGATGTAGTCCTACCTGCCTCCTTGTCTTCCAAAATCAACAGCTTATGCAGCGATTATCCAACAGTCCTAAATTGAATATGAAATCTTCAGGCGGCTGTTGGAGACCACACTTAAACCTAACACGAAAGGGTGTTTGCTGTATTTGGCTATCAACAATAATAGTATTATTTGTATTTCACTCGCGTCTACCAGTTAAAGTTTGTCGGCCTCCTCCTATTGGCCGTCCTGGTCAACGTCTTCTAGTCTCCATTATGTTGAATGTTTTTTTTTGCTATGTTTTGATTTTGTGAAAATGTTTAGTATAACCAGCTGTTTCAAATATTAGTGTCAATTTCAAAGTATTCATCTGTTCAAATGTAAACAAACATTTTCTCCTTAAGAATAACATGGGAACTTTGAAGGCCACTTCTGAAATTCCAGTTTCTTTGTTTGATGACAAAACAACATGCTAAGACCTTTCTAACGACACCTTGGACATGGTGTTCGGTAGCACCAACACTACAAAACAATTATGACAAAAATATGCCTAGCGTATTAAATATATAGATAATGGATAGGTTTGCACACTGTTTCTCGTCATTACCAACATTTTAAGTATATGTTTATGGGAGTGTGAATTTTAGTTTTCTCAAAAGTTCATGGATACTTTGGGATTTATATATGGATTTTAAAAACAAAATTCCTCACAAAACTACTGAAAAATGCAGTTCAAAGAACATTTTTGAAAATAAATTATTTCATGGGCAGCACAGTGACACCTAAATTTGAACAGTCTCAAATTAAATTACTATTTCTTAACTGCTGAAATTCATTTATACTTTTCACTCATACAAAATAATAAAACTAAATTGCACCACTCAACTTCATTCAATCTTTATAGCAACTTAGCAGATGCACAGGCACAGCCTATGTCTGCTAATTCCAGGACTAATTAGATAGGAACAACCTTTTACACATGTTTATAGTTAATTAGTTATAGTTAATTAGTTTAGTTTTGCATAAAGCCCTTTTTTCTTTTGTACATTTGGTTGTGTAATTTTATATATGTGGTGGAATAAATTCATAATTAATTAATTCATTCAATTCATTCATTCATTCATTCATTCATTCATTCATTCATTCGTTCATTCATTCATTCATTCAAAGTGGTTTGTTGTTATTCAACTATTTAATAAACTCAATTTAATCCTGATTGTGGCAGTATCAATGAAAATTTATTGTTTAGGGTAGGGTGTGTTTATGATCCATCATAAATGAAGTTAAATTAGTCATTTCTTTGTATGTTATGGATGTTTATTTGTTACTTAACCACACTTTAATTGTAAATTTTAAAACACAACTTAGGCCCCTATTAGACGAGGTAGCCTGGCGACGTCGCCAGCGACAGTAGCTGGCGACGCACTGGCCACCAAACCTAGTAGCCAGTTGAGTAGCTAGAATTTTACCGCCGTTACCTACTCATTTTGTTGTGAGTGCTTGTCTTGTACTTGTACTTGTTATGAGCGGTATGTTTACAGTGAATAATGAGTGATTATAAGTATTTTCTCCTTCTGTTACTTCTGAAGAAAAGGAGGCAAAGGAAGAGAAAAATATACGTTCATCCAATGCTTAGTGCAAGAGAATCGAAAGGGTTATATTACACCCTTTTTGATGAGCTCTGTGCAGACAATATAAAATTTTTCAATTATTTTCGTATGTCACAATCCAGTTTCTTCGAGTTGTCTTCATATCTTCGCGTATCCCTTAGACTAAATCAGATGTAGACATTTTATCAACTGAAGTGAACAATTCACCCACTCACAACACAACAGAACGCAACACAACAGTGTGCAAGTACCCCCGTGATATGAACTGACCGAGTGGCGACGTGATACTGGCGACCTAGTGTAATAAGCTCCATATGCTACAACGCAGCGTTGCCAATATGGGTAGCCAGTCGGTCGCCGAAGTGTGGCTGCGTCGCTGGCTACCCTCGTGTAATAACATCCATAATAATCAATGACCCTTGACAAGCTGAGTAGCCAGTTTGGTCGCTGGCGACGTCGCCAGGCTACCTCGTCTAATAGGGGCCTTAGACTTTTTTTAAATCAACAACAATAGATCCATCTCATAGGTTACCTTTTTAATTTGATCCTCAGCTTTTAAACTCAGACTCAGTAATAAACACATGCATGCATTTTATTATGTAATTTTGTTACAACATTTTGTTCATACTACTCTTATCAGAGAAGTACACTATGTGTGGGATTAATGTGTAATAATGTTCCAATTTTGTTTTAGCCGCAACAAAACGCTGCTGGCCAGCACTTGAGAGGGCCAAGATTGAGGTCACAGCTGCAGCCTGGCTTGCTCAGGCAAAATCTAAATTAGATAAGAAGTAAGAATTGATTTTGACCATGTTTTTCAAAAGAAAAAAATGAGAATATCTCTTTAGCTTTACACTTATGTTTTTGAACTTTCAATATCTGTCTTACAACGTTATGGCCATGTAGTAATTATTCTTGAATCTGAATCAACTTACTATTGGATAGCTGTAATCAAACTTTCACTTTGCTATATTTTTTGTAACCACATTAATTTAATCCTACAGTCTTTATTGTCTTTTTGCATTGTAGTAAGACATTTTTGGTTGACTATCTCATATGACAGTCTACTTCTGTTTTCAGGATAGCCAAGAACACCTAAAATAAGGACGAAGAAAGGGAAGGTAATGAAGATGGTGTCTCCAGTGAGTCCAGTGGATCAATTTTTTGTTATTCCATTTAGAATCGCCATGTCCCAAACATCGATCTCTATTATTACAACTGGATCGCGCGCTGTACTGCTCAGAGATACACACGTATCGGTCCGCCGCTCCCCCCACCACGTAAGGTATTTACTGTCTCTCTCTTACTCATTACGTCTTATGGCGTTTCCGCGTTTGCGCTCACAAAATACGCTATATCTCTGTTCATAGTGGCTCGATTGTCAATTTGTTTACACAGTTGTATAATCTCCATGAAATTGCGGGGATTATGGTATATGTTTTATATTTAAAATTCTTTTTTAGATTATATTAATCCTTAAATCTACTAAATACGGTTTGTTATTGCCACTTTTTAAATTAATTATAAAACTATTATCATTGCTAATAATTAATTAACTTAATTTAGTATACACACTTATGTTTTTAAAGTTTAATCTTATGTTTTTTATGCATTTAACGTGTAAAAAGAGGACCCATGCAGATCCGCAGCTTTAAAATAAATATATTATCCAAGAAAATCAAATATATGATTTTTGATTGAGTAATACAGTATCTTGAGCTTAACAGATTCAAACGATCAATCAATCAAATTAAAGCTTATACGATACTGATTATTTTGAGTCCAAAACATATAAAAATCATGAACAATACTGGAGCTATTGATTTTTAATCATAGAAATGTAGCGTGTCCCTGTCCCTACATGGAAATCAAGTGTAATATTTAGTTGTTTTTTGCTTTTGTATTTAGGTCAAGTTGTAACAGTTTCCTTGGTTCTTTTCGGCTTTTTAGGCTTACACTTGCATTGAAATCACGTGATTCGCCATTAGATAAGCCTAAAAAGCCGAAAAGAACTAAGGAAACTGTAGGCGGGTTACACACTGGTATCGCAGACATAATGTTGCCGATATTTCTGATGTCGCAGGCATGATGTCTGCGACATATAGTGAAATACAACCATCGGAAGAGGCACAACTGGCGACATGAAAGTGAAGGAATCACAACATTCATCAGTTTAAATAATGTCATCGTCAGAAGAAGATGATGTGTTGTTGCTGTTGTTCTTTCTACAAACACATTAAAGATAACTTCTTGGTAATTTTTCCAAAATACATTGTAATTAATTGTATTACAGTACTTATGTAATTTCCTTATGGTGTCAATTGAAGTATTATGTTATCACAATATACATTTCACACCATTAGACATACTGAATAATGTTGCTTATAGTTGCCTCATAAGGCTACTATAAGAGGCAATTAAGGAAGTAAAAAAGCGCCAAAACTACTAGAAACGTGTTCTGCGCATGCGCGGGCCCAAGAGACATGAGACAATATGTCTGTCCAAACACCGACCGATTGGTTAGCTTGACACGAGTCGCAGGCAACGTGTCTGCGACACTGGTGTGTATAGCTCCATAAGTTAACATTGGTTGGTTTTCAAGGGGCATGTCACAGACACGAAAAATATCTGCGACATCATGTCGGAGATACCGGTGTGTACCTCATATGACGTTAATGTGGCCTTTACAACTTGACCTAAATACAAAAGCAAAAAAAACAACTAAATATTACACTTGATTTAGGAACGGGGACACGCTACATTTCTATGATTAAAAATGAATAGCTCCAGTATTGTTCATGATTTTGATATGTTTTGGTCTCAAAATAATCAGTATCACTATCGTATAGGCTTTAATTTGATTTATTGATTTTTTGAATCAGTTAAGCTCAAGGTACTGTATTACTCAATCAAAAATCATATATTTGATTTTCTTGGATAATATATTTATTTTAAAGCTGCGGATCAGCATGGGTCCTCTCCTACACGTTAAATGCATAAAAAACATAAGCGTGTATGCTAAATTAAGTTAATTAATCATTAGCAATGATAACAGTTTGATAATTAATTAAAAAAGTGACAATAACAAACCGTATTTAGTAGATTTAAGAATTAATATAATCTAAAAAAGAATTATTTTAATATAAAACATATACCATAATCTCCGCAATTTCATGCAGATTACAACTGTGTAAACAAATTGACAATCGAGCCACTATGAACAGAGATATACCGTATTTTGTGAGCGCAAACGCGGAAACGCCATAAGACGTAATGAGTAAGAGAGAGACAGTAAATACCTTTTGTGGTGGGGGGCGCGGCGAGCGGTCGGACCGAAAACCCAGCACACAGCGCGCGATCCAGCTGTAGTAATAATAGAGATTGATGGTCCCAAATTGCTCAGTTGTTTATATTATAATTTATACATTTGTATTATTTTCATACTAAATTTCTAACAATAATTCATTTAAATAAAAGTAATTTGTATACAATAAAATTTTTATTCAGTATTTAGATAATGTATCTTTTTTGCCCCTGTTTCTATAATCATTTCCCATATTTAGCTATATTGTGCGCATAATTCTATAATTTGTTTGTTCTAGATATTTTCAAAACCTATTTTTCAATCATGAATCTTATTGACAATTCGAAAATATAATTTTAAAAAATCTTTTTAATGGTGATAACACTTATATGTTTAAAATGTTGCAACAACCTTTTCACAAAATTTGTGATTGAAATAGTTTTTCACAATTTTTTAAACTACCTTCTTACAACGCTTAAATACCTATCTTTTTATTTTTTGGGATTCATGTACATTAAAATCTTTAAAGTACCGAAAAGTCTTCAGAATATTTTGACGTTTAAAAATGCTGTAGAAACTTTGTACGTCAAATTTTCGTCTGTACTGGTACAAAAAGTCTTTTTGATAAGCTGTAATACTATTTTTTTCAAACAAATTGTGTATGTAAAAACAACTTTATAAAAATATTAAGCTACTAGGGACAGAACCTGTAAATTTGAGGTTTATATGTGTATCATGTATTGTAAACCCATACTGGAAAAATCTAATCAAGGATGAGATCTTATATGCAAAGAGGTATTTTTGCAATTCATCTTCTGATGAAGCGAATCATTTGCTCTTTTGTACATGTTGTCATTAAACAACATTAATAATTTATTCAGCATTGCCTCCAGGATTGATTTAAATATGACATAGGTCTACCTTCCTCATCAGAATTTTATGTGAGATGACAAGAGGCTTGAAAATGAAACAACTGAGACTAAACTAGGATTGAATTAAGATAAAGTAGGCTAAACCTATTTTATATTAACATCAACAAGTAGTCATTCAACTTACTAATCCCATATTTTCATTTCAAATACATACAAAGGCTAAACTAAAAACTGTCTTATGTAAGTAAGGTATCTTTAACATGTTACCGGCTTAATGACTTTGAGCAATGTTGGTTGAGCTGCACACCACACTAAATACTGATAAACTGACACCAAGATAAGAGGTTGGCCTTGATAATTAGGGTAAAGTAGTGGGGGATTGTTTCACTCTTCCAAGTTTTGTATAACCACTTGGCTTACTGTTAACTAAGTATTTTTGAAAACATCTCTATTTAGTAACACAGTTGTTAAACTTTTTTGGACATTTCTCTTGGTCTTAAAATTGATTTGATAGCACATTAGAAAGCTATGTAATGTAAGTGTCTGAACTTGAACAACTAGTACTGAGTTTTACATTGTTTGGTAATTAGAGTGGATTGACTAATGTCAAGTCACTAATGTCTAATGTGACTAATGTCTGTCAGTCTGGCTCTAGACAACACTTCCAAGAACTGGATAAGAATATTTTCAATTATATTGAACAAGTTGATAAAAAGAAATAATATTTGTCTGCAGTTATAACTCACTAAACAGCTGCTTATTTACATCAGCAGAATCGAAACCAAGCTGCAAGCTGGATGTTGTTATGAGAGGTCATCTTTACATGAAAAGTATTTTCATTTTCTAGCTAAGTTGGTAATAATTAATGAATGAAGTAATATGACAAAAAATATGTATCTTTACATGGGCAAAAATTGTTTTTTCAAGCCTCCCTCATGTTCCGAAACTTGAGCTCGGGTCGAAAATTAACTTTACGCCCTAGTGATGAAATATACTATTAATTACAAACAAATTTTTAAACTATCATTGTTGTGTAGCAGCTTGGGTAGATTTCTTGGGAAACCCTTTTTTGCGTTATTTGTAACTTATTTTTCACACAGTTAGTTCTTTATATTAGCGAATTTCCCTATAGGGAAGTAGCTATTACCGTAGGTGGCACGGTAAGACCTAGACCCGGGACCGATTTACTTTTTCATTTTGATGTCCCCAGAGGCCAAAAACACTATTCGTTCAAATTTTTATATATGTATATATATATATATATATATAGACTTATATATATATATATATATATATATACGTCCGTGAACGCGATAACTTGAGTAATTTTTGTCCGATTTTGATGAAATTTTGTTTAAAGGTGTAAAGCGGGATAAACTTGAATGAGTTCGCGAACCAGCACGATCGGACCATGGGAACGGGGCTTTACGGGGGGTTTTATGGGGTGAAAATTGGTTTTTCTCACTTTTGACCCTCAAAACACAAAATTTCCCAATTTCTCTTCAGACCTTTTTAAAGAGCTTAAAAAAACAAATAATTTAGTATATAAAAGTATTTTTGTTCAATTATTAGTAACGGAGAAAATTAAAAAAATTGTAAATTTAAAAATCCCATGTTATTCTTATGGAGAATATTGTCAAATGTTATAGTATGCTTGTTTATGAATATATTTTGATCAAACTTGGCAAATTTATTTATTTTGTACTAAGCTATCAATATTTTACTCAAAAACGCACTTTATTAGTTTCCTTGTAGCAGCAAACCTAGGTACTCGTTAAACCTAATGTTATTAAAATATATTTAACTGAAAATCAATTCAGACAGATGGAAATTCGCTTAGTCGACAGGTTTGCTGCGGCGGGGGTATTTTTATATTGCTGTTGTTCTTAATGCAGTCATATTTCACAGTGTTTTCAAAATGATTGAGGGCTAATATGGCTACATTTTATAGTTATTTAACTTTTCTGAAAGTGACTGCTTGTTGGACAGTTTTCATATATTTACATGAATAGTTAGTCGATTATTTGTGACTTAAGAATATGGGGGTTTCCTGTGCTGATTATTTATCTTTGTTATTCTCTCCCAAATATCGGATTCGTAAACATAGGGTTTCCCATGCCTCCAAACATAGGAACACTCTCCATGTGCTTTTAACTTTAAAGTCATTCCAACCCCTAAAACTTAACGATATTCAGTAGAGAAAAACGTTGCGCTCGTAAATAATAATATTTGACAATGATTACACATTCCTTTTATAAAACATGAGGCGTAATGTCCCTTTAAAGTTTAACGCTCTTCCTAATCTAAACCAGGAAATTAAGGGGTGATCATTATATGATGGATTTTCAAGAAAGCCACTTTTCCAGAGTTAAAACTCAATTTCCTGGCGAAGCATTTTACTGTTCAGCACGATTCTGTCATGAGATATTGAAGAATATGATATCGAGACTGAGACGGAGTCAGTAAAATACCTTCTGTGAAAGAATATTTCTATGAAATTTTTCTTGTTGTTTCGAGACTATTCGTTAATGGATTTCAATACTTAAAATACAAGGCTATGCTAAGTTCACTGTTTTGCAACAACTAGTCTTATTTATTGGAGGGGATAACGAGCTAATGCCGTTCCCTGCAAAATACAATATAGTTAAAATACGACCACAGATAATAGAACTGGTGGTCTAAATCTGTGATACGACCCAAATATGGCCATAGAGTAGGGATGAAATTCACATTAATGTCAACATAAGTTATTGAAATTTTATAACGATAAAAATTGGAAAGGAAAATAATAGTGTGAACGGATAAAAAATGTTCTTCAAACTCTAAGCGACGGCAATGGAAAACTTTTGAATACCCCAAAACTTTGTCTAATGTTGGGAAGCTGACAACTTTCATTCTCAACAAAAATGTTTAATGCCTTTTTACCATTGCTAAGCGTATTTTATTGTAATAAGGACACCATCGCATACTGTATCTACGTGATAAATACTGCAGTATTAACACACCTTGGGTATCATCGGCTTTATGGATTACTTTAGAAAGTTATACTAGAAATATATTTACAAGTTTGGGTATTCTAGTGGTTTAGAACCTTAAAATTGGGAGGTTGTTGGTTTGATCCCAAGCAGAGACAAAACTGGACACAAACGCTATGTTTCACAGCCATATGCCTAAATTGATGATAAAATGGTCGATGCTGCACATTGATAAGGCCTGGGCTTGAAATATTCAATCATAAAAATGTAATAATGCAAACAAGATTGAAACACAAAAAAATCGCTTGATTACACGTAACATATTACAGATCCAAAGAAATAAAACTTAATGCTAAAGAAGTGATAAAACGTTTGTTTTGTGGAAAAATTTAATTTAAGTACAATTTTGTGCATTTATTAGCAAAAAAATGTTTAATTAAATAAATTCACGATTGGATAATTATTCAAACTGTTGAAACAATGTAAGTAGATTAGGTTTTAATCTCACGTTAAGTACTTTACCTATTCATTCTCGGAACGTAAATTGAAAACTCTCGTTCTTGAGAAATTAAGGAAACTCATCCCAGAGTAATTTGAACAGACCAGTTTCAGTTAAACGTAGTTTATGAAGTTGCGTCTGTGTTTAATTATTCTTACTGTGGTTTTGACCTTACCACAGTAGAATTTTTGTTAAACTTATTACGTTTCCTCTTCAAACGATTAATTGTTTAAACCGAATGTATTAGATACAGTACACTGTTAATGAAAAAAGTCGAAGCTCTCTGCTTCAACATTTGAACAGGGAGTACTGTAACAGGCACAGAAAACGAACCTTACATCTTACAAGTACTAAAGTTTCTGAGTGGAAAATAAAATCTGTCCATTATTGAACGGAAGGGATATTTTGGGGACAGCTCTAAATAGCTATAATAATGCAAACCCGCATGATTTGAAAACTTATTCATGACATAATTATATTATGGTATAAGGATTTAATTTTGTATTGGTTTGATTTTATTTCAATATTACACATTTTTTGTAATTACTGAAAACCGTTTGAATGATTTACAACATACATTTTGTGTTAAATCACAATAAATACTGATTGAAAATTCAATATAAATCCAATCAGTTTAAGTATCTGTACGTGTTTTCTGTGAAAGTGCATTAAAGATAAAACGATAAAAGGAAAAACACCGATGAAGAGGCCCATTGATAGAGGCAGGGTTAATATTTAAGCTCCAATATCTCTCTACTCTATTAACCTGCATAAAAGATGAATATCTAACTATCAGTCTGGAATATTAACGACATTTTAACGTCCACTCGCAGCTGCTATTGAAATGATTTATACTTCGGTATAAAACATCTGGGTGCCTAAGTTGATACGAACTACTTTGCAACCATTTTAATCTGGGAAGTAGTAAGTACATTTTTGGGAAATAGGGGTTGGTATTAAATAAATCAAAACCCCACCTACAACCCCTATTTGGGGATGGGTTATGAAATTCAAAATAATGTTAAAAAGTGTGTGACATCAAAAAGGTCACGTGAATTAAAGGTTATTTGAAAATTTACAGCCATGGAAAAAATTAGTAATCTAACATTTTATTTCTTACCATAACTTTTTGAAAATTTTTTGCATCAAAGTCAAATTTGCGACATTAATTTCCTTTTTTTAAAGCTCGCCTCCTTTTTAGCTTTTTATGCTACTTGATAGGGGTGCCATATAATTTTTTAGGTTACCCCTAGCAACATCTATTTTGGGATGGGGTGAATTTCAAAATACAACCGAAAAGTACTTTACATTACCCTAATAACGTGTATGGAAGCTCGTTTGAATATATGCTGCAGTTCAAAAACTAACCAGGTGGAGTATTATGGGACACCTCAAAATTACACAGTTTATTAAAACGATGGGAATTTAAATTTCATATGGAGTAATCTTTATTGAGATACCTATAGATTATATCCATCTCGGCATTTTGGCCCGTTTATTTTATCAAAGGATTGTGTATGGTAGCGAGATCGACCTAATATAATCCATAGCCTTCGCTAGTATACACGCTTAAGTTTGTAGCACACGTTTCCTTAAATTACAACTAAAATATTAACCGCAATTCAATTATCCAGCTGATCATAATGTAAATAAATATGTTATTCATAAGGGTACATGGGAACTTTAAAAGCCACTGGGGCAGAGCCCAAGGGACTTAAAAAAAATTAAGGTCAGTTTGCAAATCTACACACCTAGACGAACATTTTGGCACCATATGTAATATGTGGGGTTAATCTTAAAACAAAAAAGCCTTATCGTTTACAAAGTTTCATGTAGCGTATTAATAGTTAAATGCATATATAACAATTTGAACGAATTGTGTTTTTGACCTCTGGGGATATCAAAGTGAAAAAGTAAACCGGTCCCATGCCCAGGCCATACCATGCCACCTACGGTAATAGCTACTTCCATATAGCGAAATTTGATAAAAGAGGAATTGTGTTCAAAAGTAGTGATATTTAAAGAATGTTAAATTTGATTTATTTTTTGCCAAAAATGGTAGATTCTCTATAATCAATGGCCATGAGATAAGACGATTTTAGTCAAAGAAACTCTGAAAAACTTGGGAATCTTGAAACTTCAAGTAATGATGGAAGCCGGAAAAACTTTTATATTGCTGAGCGAACTGGAGTAATGATTCAGGCTCATCTCTGAGGTATGAAATAAATACGGTAGTAGGTCCAGTATATATACGGTAAATTTTGTTTATGCTCTAGAGGAATAATAACTAGTCTCATTCTCATAGCTTATGTATTTAGTTGTTAATTTGTTTAAGGTGTTGTATTTTAAATTAACGAAACTGGAGTGATCTTTTATTTTCCACTGTTGTGGGCGAGTGGCAAATACAATTCATTTTTATCATAATCATTTGAAATGGGGATGACAAGGTTGTAAAACAAAAGAAAGTGGTGAATTTATTTATTTAATGGACACCCTATCGACTTTAGAAAGTAACCTGTATAAATATTGGTAGTGCTGACTGTTATTGCAGTAGTTTTAAAGACTTCCTTAGACATTTCTAGATGCTGAAGCACATTTCCAGTTTCCTAGCAAGGGTTGTAGTGAAACCTTTGCTAAACTCTTAACATAAAGGTTCGCTTGTCCCAGTAACATTTAGCAAATGTCAGTGTTGAATCGGCTTGTAAACCATCTTTGTTGGTTGGTTTTTGGTTGTTTACCGATTATCCTTCAAAACATTTTTTTAAGAGTTTGTGGTTAGACCAACAATAACAAAAACCACCCTGTACTATTAATGACACTTTTAGACAATTTATATATTTTGACTAGTGGAAATCAACACTGATATCATCACGTAGTATAAAAATAACGACTTAAAACAACATTATATGTCAGTTATTAATGTTGTGTACATTTCAGAATTAACTTTTGTATGAAATTCAGACAACAAAAATATCAATAAAATACCCCCGCCGCATCAAATCTGCAGACTTAGCGAATTTCCATTTGCCTGATTGGATTTACATTAAAATGTTTCCTTTCACAAAAATAAAAACATAACAATTATTTTTTAACCACTGTGTGCATTCTGTACTCACATAAAATAAATCTATCTATGAATTGAATTTTGGAATACTATTTCCCATTGATTTTGCTATAGGTAGTGAGACTTGCGTACTTTTAACGCAATCATTTGTGTTTTATTCTGTAACATTCAAAAAGATTTAGGGTTGGTTGAATATTTATACATTTATTGATGAAATTAAAAACAGAACCGTGTTAATCGGCCTTAAAATGGCACGAGTAGAATGATGATGTTTTATGCTTACAGATTTGTTAATTATACTTCTGATAACAGAAAAATATTATTATACTATTTGCTAGTTATTTTTAGAATGAAGAACCCTCCTTAAAATTATCAGAGGAATTAGTCATTATCAGCCGAGATTGCTTTCCTAGATTTGAGTTGACTTGCAAATGAATCCATTCTTGTTCAAAATCCTATCAACAAAAATGACAGATAACCCTAATTATATCGTTAATCCTCATTGGCTTAATACAGTGCAGCATTTCAGTGAGTTCAGTGGTAAAGTGACTTTTAAGCTTTCAACATCAATAAACTCAAGTTAAGTAGCATTTAGTTGGATTGCTGTATAGATTTTTACGTTGGTATTCAGATATAGGTAATTAAAAACTGATTTTGAACAGTGGTGATTATTTTAGTTTATTATCGCATTATTAGTTGACGATTTACAGAAAAATGCAAAATACATAAATAAAGCTTCGAAATTGGCAACAGTTAGTTCTTGGGCAGTAACATTTTAGCGATTTTATAAATGACAATTTGCAAAACAATTCAAGGCAAGTATGAATCCACAAATACGTAGCTAATATTATTTATGCTTGCTATAACACCTCAATGTATACATAATACGGGGTTAAAAATGTACCATATAACTATAATTAATTAATAGCCATAAATGGTTTGTTCGGGAAAAAATATAAACCCTTGGGTTTATTAACAATGCAGAGACAATTTATAATGCAGAAACTTGATGAAGTAAGTCGGCCATTAAAGACTAGAGTTATCGTTTAAGCTTCTCTCCTCCATAATTACTTGTACAAGGAATAAATGAAAGCTCAACCAAGTGGGGTTTAAAAAAGTTAAATACACCCACTGCAGTAAACCTGCAGACTAAGGAAATGTCAATTTGCCTGATTGAAGGGTATATATTTTTTGTGAATAGCCTATGTTTTAATTCCTCCCTCTATGCCATAGTATATGGAAAGTATTTATTGTTTCGTAAAAATTACCGAGTTTGAGTTTTGTGTGGATATATCCGTTTTGGGTTCCCTCTAGACCAAAAAAAGTGGTTTTCAAAGTCTGTGTTTGTGTCTGGTTGCATGTTTAGTTGTAAAATGGGGTAGAACAAGGCAGAAGCTAGTTAGGTTTGCCCCATTTTACAACACAAAATCGTAATATTTGAGCTATTTCCCATTCGATCTTTTTGAACTTGGTATCTTTTGATAGTTGAATAAAAATGCTAAATAAAAGTGTTCTTGATATTTTTCATAAAACCAGCCATTTTCATGTAATTTAAGTTTAAAAATATTAAATGGCCGCCATTTTGTAATTAAAGTCGAATAAGATTACTTTTTTCTAACACGGGTCTCTTCCACCTTAACATACATACTAAGTTTCATAAAGATTGGTTGAAAAAATTCAAAGGTAAACATGTTTATGTAAAAAATACAAAATGGCGGATATCTGGCAAACGGAGCAATTTGGTAAAAAAGTTGTATTCTTGATTTTCTCTTTATTTTGACCGAAGGAATCCGTACGTAAACTATGTCCTCATCTTTTTCAAACATTCTGTATACCTACTTGGGTATCCAAAAGCGTACGGTTCGTAGCAATGTACGTTATCAGTACTTTATAGTTCACCTGACTATTTTATACTGTTACTGCAGTTTCCAATGAGGTAACGTTTCGGTATATCTTCAACCCTGGATATCTTCCACTTCTGCGGGCCCATTGAATCTAAGTTATGACCTCAATACGACCAAAGTGAATCAGTCAAGGAAGTAATTCCTATTCTGAGCCGATGTGTTTTACTATCTATGTATGGAAGTTATCTGTTATTTTTCAAGAAAATATACTATATCCATTGACTATATATCATGAGAATCAATGCTTTAACGTAATAATTTTGGATGAAATTCAGGGGTTTTTAGCTTTATATCTAAATAGCTAATGATTTGGTAAATAATAAGCCTTCAGTTTTGAATTTATAATACAACGAATACGGAATATGTTGACTTGTGTTTGTTTAGCAGTATGTAGATCACATTTTTATATTATCAACTTTGAAGATATCAAAAAGTCACCTTTATCTTACGTTAGTATCATCAAACCAGTTTCTTCTTAAATACATCAAATTTTTATATAGTTTTGTATCGAATTAGTAGGCCTATTTATTAACCAATAGTATGTTGAAGTCTGCTATAAACAATTGCATATGATGCCTGGCTGCATTTGACTGATAAAATTACAAATTCATAAATGTAAGATTTGACTATCCTCGAGTCACTAATAAAATAAGTGTTAGTTGTTAAATTAGTAGAACAGTGTTTCAGTGATTGCTTTATTTTTGGAATTTGCTTCTTTTTTGTGTATATTTATGTTTTCTGTAATCTAAATACGTAATTTAGCTTTTTGCAACCTAATGGATTAAAATGTACATTACTAAAATTGGAACCATCAAAATTGTAAAAAAGATTCCAAAGATCACGGTGGCGTTACTTGTTAGGGACGGAAACACCACACCTGAAGTAATTCTCTGAACCGAGTTAAAGCATTTTAATATGTTTAACTTTCACTTTTTCGTTTGACCTGATTATTTTTGTAAATTATAAATAATTTCTTGTTACTGATTCATATTTTTAGCAATACATGTCACTATTGCGTCATTGTTTTATAAGTTTGAACAGGCATTTTTAGGTAATGGATCACACCAGATGGGACATAATGAGGGCAAATACAATGACTATAGTTTGTTAAAATGACGAAGGCGCTCAGAGGTGGGGTGGAGTGGGCGGCCACTGAATACAAACATTGAGGTAGATTTCATCCCACACCGTCTTCGTTATTTGAACAAACTATAGACTTACATGTACCAACATGCGCCCATTTCATGTGTTCAACGTTTATATGTCGTGGACCAATTGCCATATTCTTCCATTGGTCTACGTGTTTAGTTTCTACAGGACAATGGTTTGAGGTTGAACCTTTCCATTAAACAAATATATTCACCTAAATGTAAGATATAATGGAATTAAATGCAATTTGATATTGAATGCAAATATATTCCAGAATGAATTGGAATTGGGTACATTAATGCAATGGTTACTGTTCGGTTTGAAATCCTGCCCTGGACAACCATGTACTTCTTACACCAACAACTTAATTGTTGTTTTAAGTAGTGTTAGAAACTGACAACGAGAATAACGTCGATACAAGTTCAGAAAATATGAATAGTTCAAGATTGAGCCTAATACCAATAACAAGAAACTTTAAAGTTTGTATTTTTATATGGTACATATGCAAAAGTCGCGATTATATATCGAATATTTAAATGTTCACTTTGAATTGAATTTAATGAAAACATAAACAATAGAAATCTACAATTATTGACTACGATCTAGACTACTCACGTAATTTAATCATACACCAATTATGAAAACATCTCTCTTGAAAAATGGATGAACGGTGCAGAGAGATTGAAAATTTGCTTCGTCCTAGCTTTGATTCGCATACTGGGCAGGAAATCAAAAAGTTCCATGATAAAATGAGTGTTGACTATTTGATTCATAATTTGACACTTCCCACAACAGCTACTTATGAACGTCTGTTATTCGTATTTGCTGTAAAATTGAAGTCATATATAAGACTAAGACAATAATTATAAATAGTTAGGTAAAAAATAAAAAGTCAAATTTGTCTAGCAAAAAATGTACCATGAGATCGTTTGTTAAGCTATAGCTTGTGTCAAGTTGAGTGTTAAGGCCAGACGACGCTCTCTATCCAATCGATGTAGTGGGAAACTCTAGTATATATGGCAGGGTAGCGATCGACAGTACAGAAATTTGCACCTAATGACGTCACCCCGACCTGACTGTACATACATCGGTCCAGCCTATACTGCAGCGGCCCCCCGGAGTCTCCCTGTAACATAGTCATATATGAGACTTGATGACGTCATCCGACCTGACTGTACATAAGCTACATTGGTCCAGCCTGTACTGCAGTGGCCCTCCGGAGTCTCCCTGTAACATGGTCATATATGAGATTTGATGACGTCATCCAACCTGACTGTACATGCATTGGTCCAGCCTGTTCTGGCAGCGGCCCTCCGGAGTCTCCCTGTAACATAGTCATATATGAGATTTGATGACGTCATCCGACCTGACTGTACATAAGCTACATTGGTCCAGCCTGTACTGCAGTGGCCCTCCGGAGTCTCCCTGTAACATGGTCATATATGAGATTTGATGACGTCATCCAACCTGACTGTACATACATTGGTCCAGCCTGTACTGTAGTGGCCCTCCGGAGTCTCCCTGTAACATAGTCATATATGAGATTTGATGACGTCATCCAACCTGACTGTACATGCATTGGTCCAGCCTGTTCTGGCAGCGGCTCTCCGGAGTCTCCCTGTAACATAGTCATATATGAGATTTGATGACGTCATCCAACCTGACTGTACATGCATTGGTCCAGCCTGTTCTGGCAGCGGCCCTCCGGAGTCTCCCTGTAACATAGTCATATATGAGATTTGATGACGTCATCCAACCTGACTGTACATGCATTGGTCCAGCCTGTTCTGGCAGCGGCTCTCCGGAGTCTCCCTGTAACATAGTCATATATGAGATTTGATGACGTCATCCGACCTGACTGTACATAAGCTACATTGGTCCAGCCTGTACTGCAGTGGCCCTCCGGAGTCTCCCTGTAACATGGTCATATATGAGATTTGATGACGTCATCCAACCTGACTGTACATACATTGGTCCAGCCTGTACTGTAGTGGCCCTCCGGAGTCTCCCTGTAACATGGTCATATATGAGATTTGATGACGTCATCCAACCTGACTGTACATGCATTGGTCCAGCCTGTACTGTAGTGGCCCTCCGGAGTGTCCCTGTAACATGGTCATATATGAGATTTGATGACGTCATCCAACCTGACTGTACATGCATTGGTCCAGCCTGTACTGGAGTGGCCCTCCGGAGTCTCCCTGTAACATGGTCATATATGAGATTTGATGACGTCATCCAACCTGACTGTACATACATTGGTCCAGCCTGTTCTGGCAGCGGCCCTCCGGAGTCTCCCTGTAACATAGTCATATATGAGATTTGATGACGTCATCCGACCTGACTGTACATGCATTGGTCCCGCCTGTTCTGGCAGCGGCCCTCCGGAGTCTCCCTGTAACATAGTCATATATGAGATTTGATGACGTCATCCAACCTGACTGTACATGCATTGGTCCAGCCTGTTCTGGCAGCGGCCCTCCGGAGTCTCCCTGTAACATAGTCATATATGAGATTTGATGACGTCATCCGACCTGACTGTACATAAGCTACATTGGTCCAGCCTGTACTGCAGTGGCCCTCCGGAGTCTCCCTGTAACATGGTCATATATGAGATTTGATGACGTCATCCAACCTGACTGTACATGCATTGGTCCAGCCTGTACTGGAGTAGCCCTCCGGAGTCTCCCTGTAACATGGTCATATATGAGATTTGATGACGTCATCCAACCTGACTGTACATACATTGGTCCAGCCTGTTTTGGCAGCGGCCCTCCGGAGTCTCCCTGTAACATAGTCATATATGAGATTTGATGACGTCATCCGACCTGACTGTACATGCATTGGTCCCGCCTGTTCTGGCAGCGGCCCTCCGGAGTCTCCCTGTAACATAGTCATATATGAGATTTGATGACGTCATCCAACCTGACTGTACATGCATTGGTCCAGCCTGTTCTGGCAGCGGCCCTCTGGAGTCTCCCTGTAACATAGTCATATATGAGATTTGATGACGTCATCCGACCTGACTGTACATAAGCTACATTGGTCCAGCCTGTACTGCAGTGGCCCTCCGGAGTCTCCCTGTAACATGGTCATATATGAGATTTGATGACGTCATCCAACCTGACTGTACATACATTGGTCCAGCCTGTTCTGGCAGCGGCCCTCCGGAGTCTCCCTGTAACATGGTCATATATGAGATTTGATGACGTCATCCAACCTGACTGTACATGCGTTGGTCCAGCCTGTACTGGAGTGGCCCTCCGGAGTCTCCCTGTAACATGGTCATATATGAGATTTGATGACGTCATCCAACCTGACTGTACATACATTGGTCCAGCCTGTTCTGGCAGCGGCCCTCCGGAGTCTCCCTGTAACATAGTCATATATGAGATTTGATGACGTCATCCGACCTGACTGTACATACATTGGTCCCGCCTGGACTCCAGCGGCCCTCCTGAGTCTCCCTGTAACATAGTCATATATGAGATTTGATGACGTCACCCCGACCTGGCTGTACATATATTGATGTAGCCTGTACTTGCAGCAGTTGATTGGGGGAGGGGGGTAAACCTGAAATGCTACATTCCTCAAATATTTGGGAATCTCCAGCCTTTGTGTGTGAGCGAGAACTTTATGGTGTTGAGGGGCAGTCGCTCGCATATTGCTAGCAGGAAACCTACCAGTCCGACGCTCTTTGTTCCTTCCAGTCTCCGTCTTGGTCTGGCGCTTTCCGCCCTTTAAATAGAATAACCCATTGGTCAGTCGGGATCCGTCAGTAAGACGAGAAATGCACCAGTAGCCATGGAAAATGGAAAGTTCCGTTGGAAAACGGACGAGGTTGTGGCAGCAGCGTTGTGTGCTGAAGATGACAAACGAAAACGAAGGAAGCATTGGTTCTGGGTACATCCCATATTCAAAAGAAGAAATGAGTACGGCAAATTTCATAATTTGTTTGACGATAAAATATGTACGGCAAATTTCATAATTTTGTGACGATAAAATATGAACGATTTTTCATAGTTTAGCATGTCTCAAGTTTGGTTTTAAGAGTTGCTTTACTTATTGAAATTTCCAGCGAGACATAGCAACTTTCGTGAGGTCATGTTATCCTGATAACTTTTTATCACTTGCTGTATAAATAAAGGGGTACCGTACTCCCAAACTGCTTCAATCAAAAGGTCGTCTGCACTAATGTCACACAAAGCTTGACAGTGTATAAACTAGGCTGGTGCACGCAGACTAGAGAAACATCTGACCCAACGTCCGTCAACAATGCCCCAGAGAGCAATGTCGACCAGACGGAGACGGAACGGACAGAATCCAAGCGGGAAAATGTGTTACAGTTCATTCAAAGCCTTGCATAGCAATTTTGACGGAAGACGTCGGAGACTGAAGAGCGGATAGCGTCGAACTAATGAGTTTCCTACTTAGTGACATAGTGTTATATATAACAATACTTACCGAACATACGGTTGTCCCATTGGAACTATTCGTGCAAATAGTCGTCTTCGTATCCACGGTGCGGTTGGCAACTCTGTATCTCCTGACACATTCAGATCCATGGACGAATGACACGTTACCTTTCAGTAGAGTAGAAGATAAAAATCCATCTGGAAAAATATGAAGTGTTAAGCCTAACGAGACTACCCGTGCACAAAATGCGCAGTTAAATAGAGCCGAAAACTAGTTTACGAGGCAAAATGAATCCAGTGCAATACCCATTAGACTTTTCAGGATTACGATTGATTAGAATAGGTAGGCTAGTCATTGTATGAATAGAACTACCAATTTGTAAAAGGTTTGTTGCTTTTATATCTCAACTATAAAGAGTAATACGTAATACCTTCCTCAATCAGGTCACAGTTGATCAAGGGCGAATCCCTAAAGGAAATGACCCTTTTAATTACCATTGCGCTCTATCATAAGTTTTAAAATGACACGTTAATCGTAAAAATCTGTTTATTGGAATGACTAGAAAAGGGATGTAGCAAAGAAAATCCTAACTGTTCTAAGTATATATAGATATATAGATGGAACATAGATATATAGATTATTTTATTTAGAGCTGTTTTTAAAATATTACTAAATAAGCGAAAAATAGAGTGTAGTTCGTTATACTAGAGCTAAATAGCTGTTTCCAATGTGTAGGTCCCATGGGATCAGCTGGAGTGGAGGATTCCAGTTGTATATTTTTCGCTTGGTGAATCAAATTTATCCACTGAACTAGATATATAACTGGAAGTACCACTGACACGGCCACTCTGTTAGAAAATCGAGCCGCAGTTGTTTTTAGGTTAGTACTAACTAGGGAATCAGCCTTCAGAGTTTTTGGCAGTTTCCAAAAGTTCTCCAATTTTGATTTCACCGATGAAGCTTGTGTCAAAACATTATTTTCCACCCTAGATAGGAAATATTGGTTAAAATTTATTTTTTGACCACCATGATAAAAATATCAACTGCAATAAGCAATGAAACATAACGGAAGTTTATCCTACTTGAATATGACTGTTTACCACATAATAAAGACCTGACTTAGAACTCAAAGCAAAAAAGTTGTACTTGAATATGCTGGTGTCTTCACGAGTATCTTGAAGCGCTGTCACTGTTTTTAAGTGAAAATTTCACTTGTAAATGGTCAGCTGATAGCAAAGGTTTAGTGAAGTAATTTTTGCCTCCTACCGACACCATGCCTGACCTAACACACAAGCCAGCGAAGCCGTTATCCTAGGTTCCTAGATGTGAAGACACTTGCAGATGCAAACGAAACCTTTTATGTTCAGAGAGGTCTTTATTCTGTGCTTCTGACTCTTACCGTGATCATCCTTCCCCCAACCAGCGATGAGTAGCCTTTTTCTTGTCAACTCGTACTCGCCTCCCGTGTGGAGACATATCGGTCTGATGTACTGGTCGAACTCCACCGGTCTGTCCAGTTTATACAGTGCGATGTCGTTGTAGTATTTCCTGTCTCTTGGTTCGTACTCAGGGTGGTTCACCCGTTCTATGATATTATATACGACGGACCTTGCGTCCAGCCTGTCTTCGTCGTCAGTGGACGAGAAGTCATAATCCCCGAGTCTAGCCCAGACCGGTCTGAAAATGTAAAAAAAACCATTGGTATAATTATGTGACTAATTAATTTACAGCGACAGTATTTTTCTGTTCGTCTGTCTCTAGGTGATTTATTTATTGTAAATATTCTATGTTAGGAATGAGTATTTCCTTGTTAAGGTTGTCCAGAATAAGATAAAATATATCTTCGTTAAATTATGCCAATTGAAGTCCGGGAAAACTAACATAAACACAAAAAAATAAATGTTTATGTTCTAGCATTGATAAAACATACTCCCTAAGTAGATATCCGATCCTTAAGGATCAGTTGAACACAATTTTATTAAAATCCATTTTTAGCCCCTTAGCTGTGATAGTAATTAAACATAGGTATTCGTCCCGCTTTTTTAATCTTTCAGGTTATACCATAGACTAAAGGGAGTATGTTTTATCAATGGTTATACTGACCCAGCGTTGTCTGCATCGCCCGTCGTACAGTGGGCGGCGCTCAGTATCCACCGGTCGCTTATCAAGCTTCCCCCGCAGTTAGGATTGGTTTTCATACCGGACCCGAGCAGAGCCTGCAAATATTAAAACTGTATTATCATTATTTTTTATGGAAAAACCTTTTTAAACTAGGGGATATCGTGATTGACACACTTTCAGTAAGTGTGACAACGGACCTACCAGATTAGTTATTAGTTATTACCCTCACTATGTTTGCAATACAGATTGTATGATCAACCCCGTCCTATCTCGGATGGTTCAGCAAGCAAGGTGGTCAGCTGACTAGTTGCCTGAGCCCAGTACGCTGGCAATGTGTACCTTTCCACCTGGGTAAGTGAACATCAATTGTATTGTAATTGTGAAATACTGATAAGCTTGCAAAGATCAAAAACGTATACAAGATTTGAAAAGTACTTTGTTCTGAATAGAACTAGGTGTTCCATACAAGCGTAAAATGAATCTTTGGCGATTAAACTTCAATATGTTCAATATTCATTCTAGGCCGGGTTTTAGTGAAGCTCATTACGCACCTTTGTCAACATAGAAGCGCAACTAATCTACCTTGCCAGATTCCAAGGCGCAATTAACCTCCCCATTTATGGCCATTAGAGGCGCAACTAACCTACCACCAATTCACTTCACTTATAGTAACAAAAACGTGGGTCACAGAATGTGTGTTGTGTAATCTTATTACATAATAATATATATTCAGTTCCCCCACTTAAACCATTTTTGAACTATGAATGCTTTCAACGTTCTATACGTTTTTGGATTGCGTTGCAACTGATATAGTGATTTTAATAGAATAAACTCTTCTTGATCCAAACTTAACTTGATTCCATTCCTTAGCCATAATGGTTTTTAGTGATTACCACATACACAAAGTGTAATGCATGTGGTGTAGTGTTGTTACAGGCCATTGTACACCATGTTGGTTATAAAGTACGAGGAGCTTACCATATGTGGGAACTCCTTAGGACGAGCTTTGGCCCCGTTCACTATCTGTGGTTCTGTGCTCGTACACTGATCTTCGTTGACAATAGTTGAATATCTCTGACACACTGAAAAAAAAAAAAAACAATCCACCTTAGAAGTAAATTTAATAGATTTATTATATTTTATCATTAGTAGTTTTGTCCGTGCTTTAAGTTAGGACTCGAGCCTAATATCACAATACTAAGTCCTTCAAAGCTTAAAACAGATAGTATTTACAATTATTTTCAACTATTAGGTTACATATTTACAAATAGGGTAAACCAGGTTTAAAAATCCAAAGAAATTCATAATAGTTTAATGAATAAAGGAAAACAGACAAATCTTTACTTTTAAACGTAAAATAAAAGAAAAAAACACTGCAACGTGCTTCATAACGCGGCAAGAGTTGAAGGGTTTCATTTTAAGGTACCAACTGTAAATAATATAGTAGAACCTCAATATCAAAACGCTCCATAACAAGTCAACCTTGATAGCATGCCATAGTTGTCAATGCATCTGAGAGACGTGCTATCGAGGTCTACTTTAATGTCACTTAAAATATTAGATGCAGACATTATATGAAAATACGATAGAGAGGATCGTTACGTAAACGTTTTGCTTATTTTATGTAAGTGAACTGAGAAAACAATTCTTAGATGTACTTTGAAGGTGCATTAGATAAACGGTTTGAATTCCTCCCTTAAAATGTCATACAAGCCTGACGACAATCAAATACATAGAGAGAGATACTTATCATGGAAAACCCTTCAAACTTGGATTAAACAGGATCTTTCAGATTTATACATTAAAGGGTATCCTAACAATTGCCGGAAGTTGAAAAGGTCATTCATTGCTTGGGGATTATTCAAGATAACTAAACCATTCAAACGTCAAATTCGAGTAGAAATAACTATTTTTTGTGTAGCACGGGAGGTAACGTTTACCTTAGCATACGTATGGTTTGGATTAATGTATTACCAAGTGATATGACCAAAGTCGTGAGCAAACGGCATGACCAAAAGGCATGAAAAAAGCTCATCTCTTCAATTTGACGTTCAAATCATTTAATTATCTGTAACAGCCCCAAGCAACGGCCATTAGAAAACCCGGCATTCCTTTTCGGAGACCCTGTATAATTGACTTATACTCACTTTGTCTACTCTTGAAGCCGGGCGAAGGCTTAGGTACAGGTGTAGCTGGTTTAGGAGGCGGCGAGGTATCGTCGGGCACTGGGAACGAAGGCTCAGTCACCAGTCCGAAACCTTGGTCGCAACATACTACCTTGTCCTTGCCACTGGGTCTGTACAACAGTTTAAACATTCTTGTTGTACCACATGGACAATACTTTGACATGTTTAGTCAGATTTGACCACAGTACACGTAACAATAAGGCAAAGGGGAAATGGGAAACCAGCTGTGGACGCTTCTAGAAGCCACGGTCACAGACTATAGATTAAACCTATTTTTTATGATTAAAAAAAACAATAGAAACATATTTTTTAATGTTTATTTTTTTACATACATTATGACTTGATAAAACTGTATACCAAGTTTCATAAAGATATCTAAATAGTTTTTGAGAAATATCTCATTCAAAGCGCGTTCATTCAAATTCAAATACAATCCCCACGGCGCCACTTGAGGAGGAAACCGCTTCGCGTCTTCCGCTACAGTGGCGCGGCAATACAGCTGCATCATGAAACAGCGCCTAGCGCAGATACAGCTGACCGTCTGCATCTAATATCTATAGTCTGTGCCACATCATCGGCATTGCTTTGTCGGTTCTATCCCCTTTCATTGTTTATCCTCTTTGTGATCTTTTGATGTTTTTTAAAGCCCCAATTTCGGGTAAAAAAATTGGGTTTTCTCATTATTTAACTATTAAAGAAAAATCTTGCCTTGCCAATTTAAAATTGAACGGAACTTAAATCTATCATCAGAACATTTGCATTTTATAATTATTTAAACTAGTGTACCTGTTGCTCGAATTCGAGCAATTGCGAAGTATTACAGGCGACTCACGAAGATTATGGAAATACTCACGATCTACACAACAGTTAGATATACTGTAATCAAAATCTTGTGTAAATATCTTATCTTTTTTCAAAAAGCTGATCTTGTTTTTAGTGTTTCTACAAATTTTTCCCTCTCATAGCCGCATTAGGTTGTCTATAATAACAATTAAAAATGAAAAAAAAAACATTATTTATTTTTCCTACAGTTACTTAACAATGTACATGTTCTCTCACTGATTTGAGAAAGCCAAGTGACCAATTCGCTCATCAGTGAGACAATGTTAACATTGTCTCACTCTAATTACTTTGTCTCACTCCAGATTTGCAACGTGAAGGCACGAAATAGTGAGCGCGTAGTGAGTGCGTGCATGCAGGCAACGTCGTATGCGCGCGAAATACGTTGGCAGCACTGGCTGTAAATCAGCTGGTCAGCTGTTGTACTGTTGTATTTGTCACTTCACATTAAATGTTATATTAAAAGTTCACTTCTGTGTAAAAATAGGTTATGCTTCTTCACAAATTTATTTGTTTTATGATAACTGTAGGAAAAGTATAATGTGCAACTCCGAGTTCAAAGTACAATTACCTCACTCGAGAAACCATTCAGTAAGGATTTCTCTCGAGTGAGTCAATTGCTCACTTTTCTCACTAGTTGCACAAATAACTATTTCTTTACTTGGTTGTGTTCTATGACTTTTTCTATGTTTCCATTGTTTGCAAATCGGTTATTTCAATGATTGATCAAGAAATGTAGCATATTGTTAATTCAGTTTTATTTTTAGCCTATATCAAGTTGTCCAGGATTTCTCGCTTTTTTCCATTGTGGATATCCATAATTTCCATAATTTTCCATAATAATCCATAATTTTACCAAACCCAAGTTTCGTCTACAGATGCAATACGCCTAAGAATATCAAGAGTTACTGTGATATTAGGATTTTCCACTGATTTCCCGCTTATATGATTTTTTGCTTCCATTTGGTAATAGAACATTATATTGCAAAACATGACACGATGCAGAAGAAAACCCAATTTAAAATCAGAAAAACCCATTGCAAATACTGTAGGCTACTTCATTTTGACACATTCAATAAATCACAATTTAAATATTAACAGCTGTTTCATTAAAAAGTAGTGTAGAATTATGCATATGGTCGTAATGTAAACAAATCTGAAGAGGCAACTTTAAAGGCTTGTGAGGCAGAGCCCCAAGGGAATTTACCTCGTTCCTCTTTTGATGGCTCATCTACAGACCAAGACCTTTCTTTAGAGACCCCTACCAAGTTTTTACGCCCAGCCGTTCTCTCAAATTAGCTGTGACAAAAACCCTGTTTTCCTCCATAAGAATAACATGGGATGGGATTTCAAAGGCCACTGGGGCAGAGCCCCAAGGGAATTCACCATGTTTCTCTTTTGATGGCTAATCTACAGACCAAGACCTTTCTTTAGACACCTCTACCGAGTTTCTACGCCCAGCCGTTCTCTCAAAATAGCTGTGACAAAGAAAAACAGTTTCAAAAATATATAGATTCCTTTCCTCCTTTAAAAAAGTAGTTTTCATTCTTTTAATTCCATTGTAATTGTTTTAGGGGTTTTATCCTTTGTATTCATGTTGTTTTTTATTTGTATGAAATGAGCAAAAAGCTGAAAAGAGCTATTCCATTTTAGTAACCATTCTGAAGATACAGTATTCAATTTTACAGGTTGTCTGCTTGGAAAATATGAGGTTTTAAATATAAATTAAAATGCGGCACATTGTTATTGATAGTTTATCCGATAGCTTTACAATATAAAACTCTTCCCATTACATTAAAAACTTCCTAATAAAGTCACAATTATAGTTTTTCATGAATGGTGAAAGAGCAAAAACTGTCAAATTACCTGAAAGTGTGTTTCCTAATGTATAGGAAGTTGTTAAAAAAGAACGCTCAAATGTAATTTTAAATTAATGAATGTATACTATCATCTAAGGCCATAAAATGTCTATCGATTTAGCAACCATAACACGATGCTCTGGGATGAGGGTAATCTAAGAGTGAATATAGTGTGTCTGTAAAATACAATAAAACACATTGGAGTCTGTTCCTACGGCAATATACTTGTTTAAATCGAACACACATTCACGTAATTTTGAGTAATATTCATAAATATAGTTCCACAATCTCTTCATCAATTGGTTTTAGTATTTAATTGGGCTTGTAAGTTAGTTCGTTAAACGGCAAAGATGTATACAATATAGGAAAAATGATGCATATCCCAAATACTGACCTGCAGTATTCGGGTTCCTTGCCTTTGCTTATAAGGGCCCTAGCAGAAGGGCAACGTCTAAGCTTGGTACAGACCCATGGCTTCCCTTCCACACGCTTGCAGATCAAACCTGCCACAAGAAGACAATAAACATTACAATATTTAACATATATGTTAGGATTTGCGGTCAAGCCATAACCTTTATTTTCAATTTTTTTTATTTCTACAGCTCGAAACTGCAAGATACAATTGATACATAAGTTACTAAAGCATATTATAATCGTACAGTACAAACTGTATAGAATATTTACCAAACAATTCTAGTGCAGTTTTGGTAGTAGCTCCAAGACTACTATCAACGGAGTTGTCTATCGATAGAGCTAGACATTCCCTCTCTATGCCAAAGTTAGCAACGATTTTTATCATAGTTTACTTGAGCCAGCCACATAATAGTGTCTAAAATTTTATTTCTACATTATTTTTTGTTACTGAGATGGTAGAAATAGTTATTTGTCCAACTAGTGAGCAAAGGGAGCAATTGACTCACTGGAGAGAAATACTTACTCACGAGCCGTACGCGAGTGATGAATGGTTTATCGAGTGAGGCAATTGCACTTAGCACTCGAGTTGCACATTATATTTTTCCTACAGTTACCATAAAACAATTAAATTGGCAAAGAAACGTGACATATTTTTTACACAGAAGTAATATTACATTTAATGACACAACAGTACAACAGCTGACCAGCTGATTTACAGCCAGTGCTGCCAACGTATTTCGCGCGCATACGACCTTGTCTGCATGTTACGTGCTCACTATTTCGTGCATTCACGTTGCAAATCTTGAATGAGTGAGACAAAGTAATTAGAGTGAGACAATGTTAACATTGTCTCACTGATGAGCGAATTGGCCACTTTGCTTTCCCAAATCAGGGAGAGAACATGTACATTGTTAGGTAACTGTAGGAAAAAAAACATTCTACAGCTTACAACACCTTATCAGTTTGACTTGGTTTAAAAGTCCACAAATGTGACAGAAATCAGTAATCTACACCAGCGCAATCTATCAGTGGCTCACATCAACTACAGCCATTTTGTTCTACATTTAGTAAAAACGGTACTTTCCTGTTAAAGGGAACATTCATTATTATCGATGATTTTTTTCTCGATATATCGATATTAACAAATTGAAACATATCAGCTGACAACTACGCGATAAATATTGTTCACTATCAACAAACAATAATGAAATGAAACGGTTCTAAAAAAAATAACCTAACATAACTAACCAAACTTGCTATAACATTTACAAATTCCGTGTTTAACTTGCCTTTTCTATTACCAAACCCAAACGGAATGTTTAAATGGTCCAGCAAGTTTGGTTGGTTATTTTAGCTTAGAATATTTTAGCCTATGTTAACAGCTGGTCCATATAGATGGGAAGCTCAGTATATAAAAGTCAATGGTAGTAGGGGCTTACCTTCGTCAATTTGATATTTGATTCCTGGTTCTATTCCGTCTGGTTGTTCATCTTGGTTTCCAACTAAAAAATGGGGTTTAGTTAGTTCACAGACATATAGTAACAAAACACTTTAAACATTATATTACTTCATCTATGCTTTAAGAATATGAATAAAACACTATGATTTTATTCTGGGATTGTTCTTCGATTGGTCAATGGCTCAAACTTTTCAAACTCAAACCTAATTATAACTTCTGGCGCGTTATTGAGGTTTCTGTGGATGCTGAGCTCCACAAGATCCCCCTCCTTCCCCCATGCAGCCAAAGGAAAAAGAATGATCACAGTGGGTCCAGGGAGGGCCCCCACTGCTGCCCACACTGCTGGACATCGTGTGTAGCTTACCATTAACTGTTGGAGCTCAACAATTCGTATATTAGAAACTCACGTTTATCCTCAAACTCTTCGGGGGGCTCGCAACAGACGATGGTGACCCCTCCAGATGTTCTGCAGACTTCAGGAGCCTTCCCTCTCCTCATAAGCTCTGCAGCTTTGGGGCAATCCGACGACTTGCGGCATGTCCATTCCACACCGGACACGCGCTTGCAAGCATCTCCTATGAGGAAAAATATTTTTTTTCAAAACAAAGATTTTTAAATTTCAAAAGAAAATACTAAGGTAGAGTAAGAAGATAAATACTTAATTAGAATTCCTTTCATTTTTGTCAACAACCTTGGACAAGAGATCATGGCATAATCCTTAGGCTAGGTTATTACTTTAAACATCAGCCAGCTGTTGGAACCCGGCATTAATTAGTCGAACAAAAAAATGTCAAGCTGGTGCAGAATCTATGCTTCAAATCTTTGAAGAAGAAACTTATTTTAATCAAGTCATTATTGTTAAATCATAATGTAGGACTAATGACAATGGAACTGTCCAAAGTATTATACGATGTTTGAATCACTTATTTGCTAAATTTATTGAGTGATCTATCTCTCCTTGGATAACAATGGAACATCGCTAATATAAATCACTAATAACCAGTAAATATGACATACTGATGGGCATGTAGATGATTCCCAACCCAGCAAATTATGAACAGAATTTCCTCTGCAAAATGTCGAAGTCCTAATTTATGAACACGGGGCTGAAATGAGACGGATTCTATAGTTTGAAGAATATTAATTAGAAACTTAATTGGTACAACTTAATTTTAGCAAGTTCTTTAATGTTTTATTTTTTTTTTAACAACTTTAAGTTTGGAGCGTTATTTAGCGTGTATGCTGCATCGATATACAGGATGTTTCGAAAATCTCGACCGAAACTCCGTGGGCATGTTTGACTAAGTTTCTGTTCGTCATCATATTCGTACCAAGTTTGAAGTTGGTACCTTAAGTGGTTCCAAAGTAATGGTAAGTAAAAAAATACGATACATACACACCAACAGACAGAAAACGAAGCGAGACAGGGCATATATTTTGTGTTTGTTTTGACCTAAGGAACATGACCGCGGAGTTTCGGGCGAGAGTTTCGAAACACCCTGTATACATCAATGGTATGCGGTAATGTAAGTAAAAAGCCTTTACGAGTAATAGGATTGATAAAACGTTGTATTATCAATCGATTAAAGATAATTATTAATCGAGCTAAGGAAGGATAATGGAATGTGAGTAACAGTTAACTTCTAGTTATTAACCTGGAAACAAAACCATATGGCCTATAAATCGTAAGCAAGAATCTAAACTAGATAAATAGTAAATGAATGTTAATGTGCCAGGCTCACCATGCTGAATTGACGACCTCAAGAACCATAATCTCTACATCTGCATTGCCACTGAGAGGAAAAGAATGACTGGATATTATCTTACCCAAGCTCCTTCTCAGCTCTACACATTGTACTTTTGACTGACTATCCTAGATAACAAACTATCTAGGTTGTTCCCACACTGATGAGACTGTTTTAACTAGAATCACCGCACTATCTGAATCGCCACTGAGAGTAGAACACTGACTGGACATTATATGAGCAAAGCTCGGTCACCACTCACCTTCCCTGAGCTGTACACGTTGTCCACACACTGATGGGACTGCTATAACTAGAATCACTACACCTATTCGCATCGTCACTGGAAGGAAAACACTGATTGGACATTATATGAGCCAAGCTCGGCCACCACTCACCTTCCCTGAGCTCTACACGTTGTCCACACACTGATGGGACTGCTATAACTAGAATCACTACACCTATTCGCATCGTCACTGGAAGGAAAACACTGATTGGACATTATATGAGCCAAGCTCGGCCACCACTCACCTTCCCTGAGCTCTACACGTTGTCCACACACTGATGGGACTGCTATAACTAGAATCACTACACCTATTCGCATCGTCACTGGAAGGAAAACACTGATTGGACATTATATGAGCCAAGCTCGGCCACCACTCACCTTCCCTGAGCTCTACACGTTGTCCCCACACTGATGAGACTGTTACAAGGACTAGAATCACTACAACTATCCGCATCGCCCCTGGGAGGAAAACACTGACTGGATGTTATATGAGCCAAGCTCGGTCACCACTCACCTTCCCTGAGCTCTATCCGTTGTCCCCACACTGATGAGACTGCTATAACTAGAATCACTACAACTATCCGCATCACCGCGGAGAGGAAAACACTAATTAAACGGTACATGAGCCAAGCTCGGCCACCACTCACCTTCCCTGAGGTCTACACGTTGTCCCCACACTGATGAGACTTCTACAAGGACTAAATCACTACAAATATCCGCATCGCCACTGGGAGGAAAACACTGACTGGACATTATATGAGCCAAGCTCGGCCAACCACTCACCTTCCCTGAGCTCTATCCGTTGTCCCCACACTGATGAGACTGCTATAACTAGAATCACTACAACTATCCGCATCACCGCGGAGAGGAAAACACTAATTAAACGGCACATGAGCCAAGCTCGGCCACCACTCACCTTCCCTGAGGTCTACACGTTGTCCCCACACTGATGAGACTTCTACAAGGACTAAATCACTACAAATATCCGCATCGCCACTGGGAGGAAAACACTGACTGGACATTATATGAGCCAAGCTCGGCCACCACTCACCTTCTTTGAGCTCTACACGTTGTCCCCACCCTGGTGAGACTGCTACAAGCACTAGAATCGCTGCAACTATCCGCATCGCTACTGGGAGGAAAACACTGACTGGACATGATCTTGTGAAAGCAACAAGTCCGAGATAAGATACGTCAAGACGTTGCAGTGACGTCACCGTCTGCTAGTCTGGGTTCTTCCTCCAACTGGTTTCCCCGGTGTTATCCTAATGATAAACATTTGAATATGCAGACCGGTTGTGGAGGTCACCATGACTTGTTCATTACAGTTAAGGAAAATTTTTAACTCAACGCCTGTTTGGATTTTGGTGCTCAACAGATTTGTTCCTAATGATGTTTAAGGGAACGGTCCAAGCCATGGGCTAGAGTACCAGATAGGGTCTACATTTTTAAATGGAATAATTAATTTGTACTGAGTTGTAAAATATATGAGTAAAAAAACGAGTGGGCTGCACTTGGGATTGAATCAGCGATCTTCAAAGCAAGGGGAAAATTCGTTACAACAGAGAATAAGGATTAGCATATCATTTATTTTTATTTGGCAGGGTTTAGATTTTAAGCTGGATAAATTAATCAAAACCATATTTCCCTTCCCCATGTTTTTGGGACGGACAAAATCTAGTAAAAGATGATCATTCAATCCATTGAGAATGCTATTCATTACAAACTCAGTTGATTGTAGTACGATCTGAGTACTATAAGTACGAGTATTCATAATAATTTCCATTCTGATGGAAAACTGAAGAATCAATGCCGAACTGGTGATTTTAATCCGTAGTTTCGACCTATGGAACCAGTTGAACGTACATTGAACAACGCTCCGATCAGGAAAAGCATCTACAGACAGTTAATTAAGTACACACATAATAGATAATAAAACTAGCTCAACATTTAGTTGTAGTTGACCAGGTCGTTTGACGAGGAAAAACAACAATTCAAAGATAGTTTCCTATCTCTAGACATTTACTCGTTGTGTTTTGAAATGAGTAATAATAATAAATGGATAATAAACAATTATAAATAATTGGTATTTGGTTTTTGGAATTCAGGATGTATAAATAAAGGGTTATTCAGTGTATTGAATTATACTAAATTTTAAATACATTTTGGTAGGAATTAGAGTTTGCTATGGCCAGTTAGATCTGAACTTAAATAATTCAGTATTAATTTAATTAGGTTTTATTTTTGCACCAGGGATTTAAAAATACGAACTTGTTATAGGCTACTGTACCATTTTAATTTCATTTGTGATGTAAATTGGGGTTTTTTGTAATTCACGACATTGCATTACATATTGGTCAAAATCTAAACGTACTATTCTCCTGCAATAAACATAAAAAACCCCCTACCTAATTATATATTTCATACTTGTGATTAATAGTGTAGGAGTCTACTTAATAAATACTTATATTCTAGTTCAATGATGGTTATGAAACAAACCTTTATGATATACAAAAGTAAACACAAATCCAAAATAAGTTTACAACTTGCATGGTAAAATATTTCATAAATATTATTTTGATAACAAAAATTTCTTTGGAAATCCCCAATGAGTGTTCTTGAAATTCAACTAGTATTCCCTGGAATCAATTATGTCGCAAAAGGAAAAAGGCAGAGGAAAATTGACCAAAGGGTGGAGGTGGGCACCTAAATGACGTAAGCAACAAGAACTAATTTCATTCTTTAAGCTTTTATAGAGTCCATAGTGCTTGTGTAACAGATGGTATGTCCCAAAATTGTTTGGTTATCCGAGTGGTTATAGTGCTCGCCTTCAAAACTGAAGTTATCTGGTTCGATTACCGTGAGAAAGTTTTGAGACCGAGACGTTATTTGTCATTGGACTATGATTTAATTATGCTATCTAACACTAAAGTCGATACTAGATAGTAACAAGGCCACGGTTGGGACGGTTCCCTTTCAAAACGTTATAAATACCATTCTCAAAGAAAACACACAAACTAAAAGTACTAAAATCGTTATATTTGATTTATTTCAAGTACTGTTTATTTTGACACATTCTGTATTTGAATGTTTTACTAAGCCTACGAGTAGACACATAAAATCTAATAAAACAATACTAATCTGACCATCCGTGTTGAACATTTTTTGTCAAAGAGACGAAAATATGTCGCGGGATACAAATAGCTTAGCCAGACTTTTTTATAATCCTAAATATTTAGGCTGTATTGTAAATTTGACTAATGAGCTAAAAAATAACCAGCCAAAAATTAGTGGTAAGAGTATTTTTAACGTTTTTAACAACACAATTAAGGCAGGGATAAATTATGAGAAAACTGAGTAAAAACTCATTAAAATGTTGAGAGGCAGATAAATTACTTCCGTTTAACGTTTCTCGCTTGTCGGCGTTTGGAAATACTCGTTCTTCAAACCACTATTTATTTAAAACCAATTTTAGCTAAGTGCTCGAGCTACAGTTCGTACGATATTTCAGTGATCATTGTGCCTTGTGGTTCATGGATCAAACCAGAGAACAGTCAGTAATTTAGATTTTTGATGGCTTGAACCTGGATTGAACTGTACTTGATCATAGCTTGATCGTTGATTATTAGCTTGCACGCAAAGTAGCTAATTGCTGCATTTACTTACTTTTCCCGCACTCATTTTCTTTTCCCACACTCATTTTTTGTTGCAATCCAGTATGTCAACAAAAAAACACAAAACAGTGTTCTGTTATTAGACACATAACACGAGTACGTTTGGAAATAAGTTGGCAACACTTAAAAGATACTACGACTACAATCAGCGTGGTGCTGCGTTTCATATTTCGTCCAACGCTTGTATTTAACATAACCTATAAACACGAGTTGTATAGTGTTTGAAAGACTAATTATAGTAACTGAAGGAAAAATTTAATGTGTAACGCGAGTGCACAGAGCCTTTGCTGCACTCGAGAAACTTTCCACACTCGCCGCTCTCTCATGTGCAGCAAAGTGCCAATTCGCACACTAGTTACACAAATAACTATTTCAAGCAAGAAATAGAAAATGTTGTGTTGTAGGATTAAACATGCTATTAAACTCGTAATATGTTCAACTAGATAACAAATAAATTAGGATGGCTAAGAAATCAATACATGTTTAATTGAAATAGTGATAACAAAATTAAGTTAAAGATAAAGTGAACTAAGAATTATTTTAAGACAAGACGTATTATGTGAGACAAAATTAGTATGTAGGGAGGAAATCCACAATTTAAGGCTATACCAAAGAACATGTTGCAAAGAATACCCGATGACGATAAATGCAAGCGACCAAAGTCAGTCAAATAGATAAGGTTATCTGATCTGCAACTAGTCCAATGTCTAATATGTCATAGAAGACGTTGCACTGATATTCTCTGAGGGATGTGATACAGACGTGACAAGTACCTAGACTGTCCAAGACATAATCAGACATTGGTCATTGCTCTATCCGTAGAGATATCTCCATCACTTAGACAATCTGATTGTCACTTCTGTATCACATCCCTTAGAGAATATCAGTGCAACGTGTACTGTGACATAATCAGATATTGGACATTGCTGCAAATCTCAGTAGAGATATCTCCATCACTTAGATCGTTCTACTTTCTACTATCTTTCTTCTTTTTAGACTTATCTACGTTGCACTGATATTTCCCTGAGGGATGTGATAGAGACGTGACAAGTAGACTGTCTAAGTGATGGAGGTATCTCTACCTACTGAGATTTGCAGCAATGTCCAATGTTTTATTATGTCATAGTAGACGTTGTACAAAAATTCCCCGGAAAATGTGACGCAGGTGTGTCGGTTATGTTTCAGTGATGCAAGTATGTATATGGGCAATTTAATTGTTTCATCGGTTGGATCCAATTTTTCCTTATTCAAATGCCAACTTTCATTTAATTTATACCTCAATGAAAATTTTTACTTTGTATTGCCTTGAGATCATGTAATATGATAGACTGTCTTAAATTATCAGTAATGTTTGACCTCAAAATGTAACAAAAATATACTTATAATATGGTTAAACCTTTCAGGTTAAGTATTAACCTGATGGACCTAACCACCGTAGTAAAGAGTTTATAGTTAATTTCCTTTAGTTGGCAGGTCCACCAAGCTGATTCGATCGTAAAACATTCAGTAGGCAGAAATGTAGGTAAGGTAATATATTCAGCTTAGTCTGTGTAACTGTCAACATCGTTGAAGAACGCACGATGCCGCAATGCAGACTTCCAACTCTCACTGATTCTCATACTAATAACTGCAGCGTTCAACAGCTTTATGGCGTTAGAGCAACGTTTTTGTCATTAAACTTATCAGACTACCTACCAATGAGTAATACTAGGTCCAAACAAAAACGAGCTGCTATACCCGTGCTTCGTAACGGGAAGAGAATACAGAAGAAAATAATACCGTTCTTTCGATCTGATGTATACTGTAGAATGATTACACGTTTATTATCCACTTATGAATTAAAAGTTAGTTTCACCTCTTGGTGAAGTAAAATTATTTTCTTTGTATTTAGATAAGGGGTTTAAATTTCCTAGGCAACCATACAGTGTTTAAGTGGCGCTGATGTGTTAACAGTATTGTAACTCTATGTAAGTTTGAAAAGATAAACTTATTTAAAAGTGTATACTTACTTTCAAAACCCCTATTGATGTCATAGATCCAAAATATTCTATCCACATACCTTAGTGTGGCAATAACATGCTTCATGAAAAAATGTCACCTTAATGCTTAAATTTTAGTCAAGCCTTTTTAACTGTAGCTGACTACATTATACAAGAAAACTTTGAACAACAATCTACAAAATTCTCACCACCTTTCTTTAACTAAACATAACCTTCTTACTAAAATAACTCAAACATTTCCACTATGTTTAAAAATCAAACGCCTGTTCTTTGCATTGGCCAGCTGTTTCATTCAAATAATTAAATCATTTAAACTTTGGAAGCATAGCTCTTTGGATTCTTTGATGTGCCATGCCTATGTTTTTATTTGATAAAAGACCTTAAACAAACGATGGTCGAGGCATTGAACTATTGAATGCCAAAAATTTCAATTCAGACAATTTTGCTTGCTGATTACGTCAGCTCGATGACGTAGTTAGCCATACAGAAATCGTTGAATCAAAGGTGGCTTGCACTGCAGCATCATCTTACCACTACGGTCATCTTCGACTTGATCATGTAAATGATACCGTAGCGGTGCTTTAGTGTATTTTGATCGGTCAAATGATCAGTTAAGCCTATGGTGAGAGTTGGCTAAATGTTGCACAGTTTTTCGTCTTCTTGTTGAAGGTGATTTGAAGGTGGCATTATCAAATATATATAGGTGCGTTAACATCCATACTACCGGTCTAGTTTTGTTTTGAAATGCTTGTGAGTAAATTAACTCTAAATGCTAGGAGGAAAGGTTAAAATGAATATCGTAAGGAAAATTCCCTTTGCACCCAGGATATATTAGTCTTGTTCCAACAAAGTGTTATGTTGTTAAATCTTAATTTCAATTAAATGTAGACCTAACTATAGGTAACCTTATTAATTGTTTAATCTTATTTCAAAAATGCTTTGTCAATTTACATTTTTTGTATAGTAGTTTTTAATGTACAATACAAGTACTGTACACTGTACAGACATATGGTTATATTCAATAGCGGAACCCAAGTACTAATGACAATGTTTTGAATGTATAGAGATTTAACTGTCTATTTACCTATCCTAAGTACTGTAGTATGGTGTTAAACCATTTATAAAATGCTGTGTAATATCCATTAAAACATGTATATCGACATCAGCAAGAATGTACCGTACCGGAAGTTATTTGGAGTTGGTCCCCCACTTCCGATACGGCGGGATTGGCAATTGGTAATTTCCTGGAAATTATCCTTCGATTACCAGCCAATATCCACAATCACGTCGGGAAAATGATTAATTGGTTTTCAATTACTATACTTTAAATGGTGTACCGTATATCCAGCTAATGAAGTCTGCATAGCAGATTTTCTTTGTATTTATCTTTTAATAATCATATTACAAACAGTTTGTTCACACATGTAGTAAGTAATACCAGGGTAGTCAAGTGATTTTGCTCAGAATCTGAAGGTTTGCTGGTATTAACTTGAGAAAATTCAGTATTTTTAACGGTCGAAACCAAACCTAGCTGTCTTTGATTATTGGTATTAATAGACCCGATAAAGGTAGAAAAAATATCTTCCCATATTTAGGTTAAAATATACATAACAATGTTACACCCTGGGAACTTTATTTGTTCGTGTGCCGCTTCGACTGTGCAAACATGATTCTTTATTTGATAATTAAAAACAGACGGTTTTACCAAACAATTAACTTGGAAATAAATATTTTCTAATACCTGGGTAGTTTGGAAGAATGTTTACACTGCTGTTTGTGGAAATGACTTGCATTTTGCAGTTCTAGCAGGACTAGATAAGGACTGTGGGGGACTGTATTTGTTTGAATTAGTATGGTTTGAATCAAATAGAAATTTAAATTTCAACACGACAGACATATTGTAACAATCATAGTTTGTTTTTGAACTTAAGCTAACTATATTTGATTGGAAATGAACACAAGGAAATATGTAGGTAATTAAATAAGTGAGTAGAAAGTGGTAAAATAACATTACCCCATTGGTGTATGTAAGTGGCATGCTGTCAACACTGCTGCCCCTTCAGGAATATTATTCAGTTTGTCCTCCACACCTTCCATACCGGAGGAGAACATCATATAATATTGGCAGAACACAGGTTGTTGCTATCTTGAATAGTAAATATTATTTATAAAGAAAGAGAATAGAGAGGTCTAGTTTGGTTGAACAACAGAATGTAATTCTTATTTGTTTACAAAATGTAAATAAACGAAGAACAGCTGAACAAAAAGCACAACATGGAAATTAATTGTACAGAATAAAAGGTAAATTATGTGATTGTATAATGAGTGGTGACACATGTAATGTTGTATAAAATATAATTCACGTCTACCTTAAAAATCTGTTGCTGAGATGGGATTCGAACACAATAGGTTGTGTTTTTACAGTCGTGGCATTTTAGCATACTTTATCTACGATATTGTGAACGTGATTCCTATAATATGTCATATTAACACAATGTAATATTTAAATTAAATTTGATTGCACGATTGGCGATACTGTATTGATACTGTCCACCATGGAGACATCGGCGACAAAACGTGCAATCGACCACAATCAAACCACAGCGCCATGCAACGCTCTCCCACCACTAATTACCCTACGGTAATTCAGTACCTGTTTAGCTGCAGCACCTTTAAATTACCTCAGTTGCCTGCCCTTTGTAAAATGTCATACTCGTTGCGTAGTTTAAATGCCAAAGAAAATACATTTTACCTTAATTACAGAGAAATATTTGGGTAATTGGTTGTCACATTATTGATTTTGAAGTAAATATAGTAGACTCATCGCCTTTTCTACGTTTACTGATAGGAGAAATAATTGAGGAGACATGTGGTAAAGCGTAGGTTTTTTGTCGCCGAGGTGCCGGGTTCAAAGCCCACTAATCACCAATGTTATCTATGCAACCTATCCCTCTAGGCCTAGCTGATGTTAAGTGTAAAACCATTGATTAAACACAGAATATAATTCCCATGTAATGTAAACATATGAATCTAAGAAAACATTTAAAGTTCAGGAAAATCTCACCAGGGGGTACTAGTGTATTGGGTTAAGTGTTAATTAAAAGCAATGCAGTATTATAGCGAATATCTGATTGATTTATCACTTGGCACAGAATATTGTCATTAGTCGGTAGACCAGATTGCACGTTTTTTTGCTTCACATTTTTGCATGGGAAGTCTGTTTTGTGTAGGACAATGGTAAAATGGAAGAGCCCAGAGCCTACCGTCCTAGGAAATGGACGTTAGACATAAACTACACAGCTGAAAGAATGTTAGTAAAAAGTGGCGTTAGCTCAAAAGATTTGTTATTTTAAATAGGTGATCTAATTTTTTGTGCGAAGCAAGCGGAACGAGCGAAGCTCTTAAACTACTAGGCAGCTTTGCATGAAGACAATAACAATGTAAGTAAAGAGTCGTCACATATGTTTATAACAAGCAATTTATACAAGCACAATACAGTTCTAACATAACCAATCACAAACAATATTAAGATGTTATTAACAGATTAATAATGGTAATTTGTTAAAATTAATGACAATTCGACTAATAAATTCAAATTCAAATTCAAATTGTTTATTTGGCCATTAAACATTACATAATAGGCTATGTCAATACATAATTCAGTAAATAAAAATAAACCATCATCAGAGATTGGTTAACAATAAAATCAAATCAAACCATGCTTAGTTTAATACTGCAAACCTTGCCAACCAAACCACTAACTTGCTGACGAGCGTGAGAACACGCTCCGCCGGACCCGCTACGGAATCATTTGTTTTAATGAGGTTTTGTTACGCTGCTTTCATCCTACTTCATCACTTAATGCCATCAACAAACTGATTTCGAAAGATGATTTGCCATTCCAAATGTGAAAGTACTTCTATATCTTAAATAGATCGTAATAAAGTAAATAACTGTTCACTTGAGGACATATTTTAGAAGGTTATCAGTGAGTTAAAGGTGGTTAAAGGCAAAAAAAACATTCAAATATTATTTCTTTGTTTGATGGAAAACTACATTTGCTTGTATGTAGATTAGTCCCATAATTTAGTTATGTATTCATTGTTGGAAAAAGTTAATCTTCTGGCTGACTTCAATATTTAACTGATTACATCGCAACAATGATTATATTTTAACTATGCATAGTTATTAACAATACCCCCGCTGCAGCAAACCTGCCGACTAAGCGAATTTCCATTTGTCTGGACTGATTTTCAATCCAATCTATTTAAATAACGTTAGGTTAAACGAGTACCTAGGTTTGCTGCTACAAGGAAACTAATTAAGCGAGTTTTTTAGTAAAATATTGATAGCTTAGTACAAAATAAATAAATTTGCCAAGTTTGATCATAATATATTCATAAACAAGCAATCTACAACATTTGACAATATTCTCCTTAAGAATAACATGGGAATTTAAAATTTACAATTTTTTTTAATTTTCTCCGTTACTAATAATCGAACAAAAATACTTTTATATACTAAATTATTTGTTTTTTTAAGCTCTTTAAAATGGTCTAAAAATTGGGAAATTTTGTGTTTTGAGGGTCAAAAGTGAGAAAACCCAATTTTTACCTCATAAAACCCCCCGTAAAGCCCCGTTCCCATGGTCCGATCGTGCTGGTTGGCGAACTCATTCAAGTTTATCACGCTTTACACCTTTAAACCAAATTTCATCAAAATCGGACAAAAATTACTCAAGTTATCGCGTTTACGGACGTATACATATATATAAGTCTATATATATATATATATATATATACATATATAAAAATTTGAACGAATAGTGTTTTTGGCCTCTGGGGACATCAAAATGAAAAAGTAAATCGGTCCCGGGTCTAGGTCTTACCGTGCCACCTACGGTAATAGCTACTTCCCTATAGGGAAATTCGCTAAAAACCAAAAAAAACCCAAGCCTTTCTGTTGATTGCTACAAATTAGTTTTGCATGATAACTGAAACTTTTAATTCAATTCAACTTCAAGTTGCCAACTTACTTCATTTGTGTTTTCAGCTATTTAATACTTTATTATTAACTATTCATTTCAGATAATCTTCCTACAATATTGATATCATGATTTTGAGTAATCAGAAAATTTGATAAGAAGTAGCAGTTTGGTTCCAATGCACCTGTTTCGTGTTACATAAGACTAATTAAGAACAAAATGTACGCAGTCAAGACGGATTACACCATTACTAAGTAAACAACCACCTTTCTTTAAAACCAAGCAACCATCGCTGGAGATAAATTCATACAGAATGCGGCAGGGTATCGCATTTGTTATAGTAGTTATTATATCTTCTGTATTTTATTACTCGCTCAGCGGTTGGTACACCTGCGTCCCTCTCCTCTCCCACTTCCGCATCCCCCGATAAGGGGGCGTAATCTGATTGGCAAACTTATCCAGTATTAATGATACCAGATATCTCAGGTAGTTAATTAAACGGACAAAAATCAATTGAAATAAATCGAATTCACTGTGATATTGCGACGAAAAACTATACAGGAAAACATAAACATAAATAAAATATATTCTTTGACTGTTGATACAACAGTTTCACGTACAATATTTTTACGCCACACTACACTATTTTGACGAACTTCCCATGCAAGGATTTAGTCCAGAAAACAGCTGTTTGCCGCCAGCTTAATCAAATGGGGGTTTCATTGCGTACTACGAATTTTACCGGACACCAATCAGCTGATTATACCGTATTTGGGTGCCAATTAGTGTTTATAAACAAAAACATAACCTCTCTTAGAGGTTATGACTAGTGATTTTTAGTCCTTTAGTTGGTGGTAATGTATAAGGATTTGAACAGATTTAGTAGTATGGCATAAACTATCGAACGCCACTCGTCCAAAATGTGTTTACCGGACTCGTACGGTAATCCCGTACTCGACTTCGTCTCGCACGGGAACGACTACACTCGTCCGGTAAACACTTATTTTCAGGACTAGTAACTTTACTTTACTTTTACTTTTCGACGAAATGGTGACCATACAAAGTAGGTATTTTAAGCCAAGTAAGAATGGAGATAACGTAATATACTATTCCTAATGCCTTACAGCGTTATTCCGTTTCACAGTTCAATGATCTAAATTTGAATCCGGTTTGTGATTTTTGATAAAAACATAAAATGAGTAAAAAAGTTTTTTTCTGCTTATCTATAACAAATGAAAAAAACTTGGAAATTTGTTTGTACGTCTACATTATGAAAAATAGTTATTTTTGCAACTAGTGAGCAAAGTGAGCAATTGCCTCACTCGAGAGAAATCCTTGAGGAATGGTTTCTCGAGTGAGGCGATTGCACTTTGCATTTAAGTTACACATTATATTTTTCCTACAGTTGCCATATAATAAATAAATTGGTAAAGAAACGTGCCTTCACGTTGAAAATCTGGAGTGAGACAAAGTAATTAGAGTGAGACAATGTTAACATTGTCTCACTGTTGGCCACTTTTGTGCCTTCACGTTGCACATCTGGAGTGTTGTGCTACTGGAAAAAGTGACTAAAACTTAGCATTGTTTTGTATACGTTGTACTATTTTTCTTCCGCAATATTTGTTTCAAAACATGTTTTTATAGACATTTTTGTCTCAAGTCGTCTGCAGAAACACATCATTTCTGCATCACATAAGAAATAAATTAGTCATCTTACTTCTTCAAGGGATCAGTAGTATGTATTATTCTATATAAATATTAATATATCTATTCATATTGTATTGTCTTACGTTATAAATCTGATGTCAATCTTCTCAGAATTAGACGAAGGCTGCCACAATAAATGAGAAAAGCTGCTTACAGCACACATTCTCGTAAAAAGCCAACGCAGAGTTGTAATAAAATTCAACAACTCGGAAACGATTTATGTGAACGTGTGGACTTGACTGAGAAGTAGAAACGGGAATTACATTGTTGTAACAGAAACGCTCATTTTTAATTTTTCGCCTGAAGTAATTTTTTATTTTTGTATTCCTCAATCATCAACACTGTTGAATTAACAGAAGGATAAATCAGTTTCGCTTAGGAGCATACATTAAATGACAGTTTTGATTAAAATTTGAAGGTTTGCAATTTTGATTTTTACTCTGCTATAACAGTTATCAAAAATATAATTTAATCATTTTTTGAAAATTTTTTTACCCTACTTCCCCCCCCTTTTTTTTATATGATTTACAAAGTAATCATCCAGCTGGAAATTAGAATAGTTTAAGTTCAAAGTACTCAACAGTCAACACATTTCGACAATAAGATGTTTTGACAGTTTCGATAAAATTCTCATGTATACAATACTCATCCATATACTTAACACGTGGGGTTTCCCTGTTACAACCCTTATCCAGCTGTTTTACTTAACCTATTTTTACGCTTGAGGTGTCATTTTAAAGCTTATGATATAGAACACCTGCGAATGGTAATTAAAAAATAAATGTTATTTAGGGCTTCGTCGTCTAACGTTTTAGCATAGACTAACCAACACAAGTAGACTTCCCATTCCATTGTAAATTTTGAAGCTCGTTTTCCGTGTCTAGTTCATGTCCGGCGACACTGGTTACTGGCTAGTGTCAACGAAAGGCTTGTTTCCATTTTAAGAGTCAATTTCATGACTAGTGCTTTACTGTTTGGTTATATAACTTACTAGAGGATGAGTTATTGTTTAAGATTAGGCCTATATAGTTTTATTTGGTTAAATGTGGGTTTTAAATTACTGGAATAACAATCTACAAATTTATTGTATATAAGTATTTCTGTTCTCCTATTAACTGTTAAAAATACACATAATCTTGAAAAGGTAAATGGGTAATTGCGGGGCTCCTTCCGTCTTTTTGAATTCTAAACTCGATTTCTAAAAGCAGATTAATTTGTTTCAATTACCTTTTTCAACTTAAACTCAACTATCCTACTTCCTACTAATATTATAAATGAGAAAGTTTGGATGTATGGATGTATGGATGTATGGATGTATGTTTGTGACAAGTGAACGCGAAAAATACTGGTCGGATTGGGCTGAAATGTGGCATGATGATAGCTCACATTCCCGATTAACATATAGGAATATTCTTATTTCAAAAATCCTTTCGGGCTCCGCCCCAGTGGCTCTGGAGTTTCCCATGTTAACCTTATGAGAAATGGAATCATTGAATCTTAACAGCTGTTTCAATTAAACAAGTTGGTTCTGTTCTATGATGTTCAATAGCATTAAAGTTACAAGGATTACCAACAGGGTGCAGCACTATAATTTCTTTTACATTTATGACAACAGCTAATTTGCAACCAAAAGGTGAGTGAGCGTAGCGAACGAACTTCAACCTGGAGGCGAGTTAGCGTAGCGAACTAGCTAACCTGAAGGCAAGTGAGCGCAGCGAACGAGCTCCAACCTAAAGGTGAGTGAGCGTAGCGAACAAACTTCAACCAGGATGTGATTGAGCCATGCGAACGAGATAATCTTGAAAATTAAGAAGTTAAACGGGGCAAAGCCCGCGGGTTACAGCTAGTTTTACAATAATTTAAACAAAAACCTTTGTTTATTGTAAAACAATTTTTTACACGTAGTGGTTTTTACATACAATTTAAAAGTATCTCTAAAGCTCAGCGACAGCCACCCAAGTGCGCCTGGGGCGGGAGGCAGATTAGCTCACTTACCTCAATCGTAGCAATTAAAATTTCAACGAGCCATTAACGGTACATTCTTCTACACTTTGTCTTGACATCGAAATTGTTAAACTTAAAAGCATTTGGACGACTGTTCAACGTTTATTAGAATCATTCACTGAATGTAACGCTATTTTACGAGTTTTCCTCGATAGTTAGTATTAAATATCACTTACTCATTTGTTTTCTAAAATATTAACTAGGATCCTATACGCAGTAGTCCTCCAAGTTTTATAACATTATTGGTTGTTAATTTTTAGTTTTATTGTTTGCTTGACAATTTTTTTCCTAGGACACTAGGTACGAGCCCGGGATTGTTTTTCACATTACTAGGCTAGACCTAGGGGTTGCGGCATTATCACTTAGATAAAATCCATTGGTGGTTTTGTGGGATTTGAACCCGGGACCTCAGGGACTGAAGTCCCGCACTTACCACTAGACCAGCTCGCTCCCCAATCTGTAATGCTTGACTATTAAATAATCAATAATCAGCTTTAATTCCCTTGTATCCTGATGCCATGCATATATGTTTTATTTGTGATTTAAAAACACTATCTTCAGATCAAGCTAGCCAAATGCATCCATCAGTGGCTCTTTATTGTCTGCTATGTCCTCTCCATGTGGCCCCCAATTCTTTCATTAAGGCCCCTCCTGAGACCACGTCATAATCCTGCAGTATCCCTTCCAAGACTGAAATAAGGGTATCATTTAACATCTCTTTCACCCTTACATTTTGTACTATTGTAACTCCAACACCACTCCAACAATCACCAATTTATGCCCTCTTACTCTTAGCCGCAATGTCATTATCTGTTCATTTATCGCAGAAATATTTTTAATACTACTAGCTGCTGCACCCGTGCTTCGCAACGGGAAGACAAATTATTTTCATAATCATTGACATTTAGAAAATAATCTGCTATAAACTTTTGGATTAAATAATCCTACCACATATTTGTGTGAAATATATTTCATTTCTTTGATCCAGCTGTCTGAAATTGCGAAATGAGCATTTTGCTGTGTTTCTTGTTTATATTGAAATGTCAAAGCAAAGATAACCATAATAAATTCCTCATTCTGCCAAGGAGATCAATCAATATTTACTTTTGAAAACCTCACCTCAAAACTCTGGACGTCTACGGGGCGAAGCCCGAGGGGACCTCAAGGAAGTGGTTTAGTATTATCTTTGGTTTAGTATTTTAGTCACGACAGCCACCCAGACAGACGGACACCACCTCAATTTTATAATAGTATAGATAATTCTAGATAAAATTATTGTAAATGAGACCATCCAGTGGTACAAAATACAGTGACATTTTCGTTCATGGTAAACTCCTGTTGATACGAGTGACGCAATCGATTTGTTCAAACATAGGTTACATAATTTATTAATCATTTATTTGTATTTTTATTTTGCACACAAGTACATTATTATTCTTAGGATTACTATCATCAATTATTGTCGATAGAAAATTCTAGATTCAAAAATGTAGGACTTCATGAGGAGGCGCATGCCAAAATGGGATACAATTAGGGTTATTTTAAAGACATTTTCCATCTTTAGGATGTTAAAGGCTTTAAGATGTTGGATGAAAAGATAGCCAGATAAAAGGGTGAGAGGTCTTTGATATTTAGATTATTCATTGAAGTGGGGCTCTTCTAAAATAAGATTTATGATGAGGTTACAGCGTAATGTTCCTTAAGAAGGCGTTTTTGATGCTTATAAAATGCACGCTGTAAATGTTTTCTCAGCCAATTTCACAGTATAATTTGTGTTTAAAATTCTAATTTCAAATCACATTTAATACGACACGTTGAAATTTAAATTTAAAGAAACATAATTATATGAAATAGAATAGAGTGTTTAAAATTGATATTTTACTGTCCGCAAATCACTTTATTAGTATCTAAAAAAAATGTTTCCTTTCTATTTTTAAATTGATTTAGCTGGTTTTCCTAACCAATTTTCTTAAATTTGGTATCGTTAGAATCGTAATGAAACTGTCTGAATAAAACATACTACTGTAGTTTAGTTTACGTATGCAGTTTGTATGTTATGTAAATGACAAAATTTTAAATGGCCCCAATTTCTAATATAAACATGAGAGAAAAATAATATTTTCATCAAAATAGGTTTTTGCAAATTAACCTATGTACCGAAATTCAATTTATACAAAAAACCGTAAATCAATTAAAATTACTTTGTGAAAAAGACAACATGGCGGCTGCATGGGTAACTTTTGAGTTTTGAAAATTTTTTACGTAATAATATTGTTAGATATTGGTACTTCTACCTAAAACGGTCGGTAGGAAATTCGGGGACACCCTGTACAGTAAAACAAAAAAATATTCTGCATGTGAAAAAGTCAGGTAAGATCCAGGATTGTAAATTAGGAACAATACATTATATTGACTCTTTTAATAATAAATAACCATACATGTCACCGCTGTTTTAGGCGTTACAATATGCATCTTAATCATTAACAACTAAAACACTGTTTAGCTTCAATAAAAAACTCAGAGGAATTAACATATTTAATACATAACAACTATAAAAAGGTTATAAAATAAGATCGTTACTATATTCAAATAGCAAACAATTGTACTGGGAAAGACGGTGGGTATCAAAGTTTGGTGGTAGTTCAATTTTGAATTGCTTTAGTTCTCAAACTACCTTAACTCTAATAACATCTACGGTATCCTTTATGATTACTACATATACCTAGTGCAATTTATGAAAATACTCTATAGACGTGGAGATTGGTACAATAGGAAAGGTAAGAAAGAGAAGAGTAGATAAAACCAAGCCTTTCCTAGCTTAAGTATGGATCGTTAGGACTATAATTATAATTTGAAGTAATATTACCTAAACTATGGTTAAGAACTAAAAAGTATAATAGTGAATTTCAGTTTACCTAATAAGGATCTCAAATATATTCATGTAAGTTAAATTTGTACCGTGTTTTTTTAATTTCCATGGGAATGTTTACAGGTATGTAGTACATAGATTGAAATAATAAGCAATTTATACAAAGGTGAGTAATAAAAGTAAGGGATAAACAACAAAAATACCTTTCAACAAATATGTTAATAATTACAATCACATAGTTCACCTACGCTTTACTAAATTACAAAAATTATACTAATTTACTACATATACAAATACTTCTGTATGGTACTTACTGATATAAAAACTACTCTAATAGCATCATTACTTATAGAGGGTCATATTGTCAATAAAAAATAAAATAAAAATTGTATCTAATAATTTAAACGTATTAATTTGCAGTATAATATGTTGAGATATAATGAACAGTTAAAAAAATACATAATTATTCTATGATTTTAGACAATCTTTGAGATGAATTAAGCACAGAGAGATTAAAAATGCTGCGTTGAGTTGATTTAATAAAAATTTATTTAATTAAAAAATTATATAATAATGACATCACAAAGAAAATATAAAGTGTGAAATCTGTATTAAAGTATAGTTAAATCAAACAGTCAACACTCAAAGATTTGTTGTGTTTGGTTTTTAAAATAAAAACTTATAAAATATTAAAATTAAAAATATTTTAAAATAAAATCATTTTATAATTATTTAAAATATAAAATATTTATGAAATTATTTTAAAATTTTTATATTTATTATTTCTTAACTTTAAGAATTAAAATGTTGTTACGAAAATGCCCTATAAGCAAAGATGCCTTTAATTATACTATAGACTAGAATATCACAATATAATGTATCTAGATATGCCGCCAGGAAGATATAGACACGAAGAAACTATGATACACTGAAATAGATACAGATATTGCATTTGAAAACCACATGTAAAATGCTTGAAAATTACGTCATCATAAGCACTCAACTGCTGTTACACGAACGAAACTTTTACAGTTGACATAGCTGGAATAACAATAAAATATTTAACTACTAATAATTATCTACAGAATACCTACGCAATTAAAAAAAAACTAGCACAACCAAACATTTTTTTTATTAGTTAAAACAAAATTTTTATTTGAAAGAGTTTTTGAAAGGCGATTAGGGAAGTTTAGCAGACAAGTTTGGGTTGTTAGAATAGGCCGTTGGCTTTTGAAGATTGTCTCATAAAAGTTATATAATGCATTTTTTGTTTGATATCAGATTGCATTGAAAGAAGATAAATAATATTACGAATATCTTTTTCTGTAATATTGGTGCATATTTTAAATAAGCTTTAGAAACTCTAGAAGCAAATAATGCCCGACTGGTTTTCTAAGTAGACTACCTATTATTGTCTGTTTACTGACATATCCAACAAAGGCTTCAGTGAAGTAAAGTAAATTTTGTACTGATATGTCATTTTATAAACTGCAGAAAATATTTTTATAACTATAGGCTATGGAAACACTGTTGGAAAATTTAAATGATCAGAAGGTATAATTGAATACGTCTAAGAACACTTGGATACACTTAAGATTTTTTAATGTGATATACATACATACAGTGTTTCTAGAGAGATTAAAGTAGCCTATTAACATAAAGTATCATTGAACGATGTTTAAGTTGACACAGTCACTATATACACACACGAAAGACAATACAGTTTAAAAGATATTTTTAAACAAAATTATTGATGTACAGTATACTAATAATTGTATTGCTTGTGGTCGTTTGATTTATTTGAAAAGCAAATGTCGAGTGATTCTCGGAATATTTGTTAAAGTCCATTACAATGTCTTTTCTTATGTAAACATAATTTTATCGCATATTTATGGGTGTAAATATAAAAAAATAGTGTGCATTTAAAATGTAAAATAATAAAAGTTATTAAAAGCTAGCGTTTTTTATTTAAGACTCAAACTTAAATAAATAGCCTACAATAAATAAAAATCTATATGTCGATATCCCACTTCACAATAATTCGTTTTTAATACTGCTGTAATTATACGTATTGGTTCGCCTCCCGTGAACGCACATTTATCATTCTCAATTATTCATAATGCCGCAAACTGATGAAAATCAATTGACTCTAATGTGGAATTAAAAAATAAATGGCATGTTGTGAAAAATAAAAAAAAACTCCTTGTTTTTCCAAAATCAAAATAAGAAAAATAACAAAATCAACCTAACTAAGCAGTACATACAGGCTATTTGGTGATTCATATGGCTCTCCGACCATCATTCTTTTTATTTGGATTGTGAAGTGGGACGTGGAAACCATCACAGCTATTACCACCTTGGGATTATAAGGGAAGGAAAACTCTAGGTAGCTCAGAATACATCGACGTCGAACATATCCAAGGAGTTACTTGGGTCCGAGTTGTGGAAGTCGTCACTTGGACGTATACAGTCCTTGGGGCTACATGTAACTCTGCCAGCTTTTCCACAGACACACTCCAGACAGGTGCCTGTATCCCTGGGCAGCACAGCACCCACAGAGTACTGCCTGCCTGTACAACATGGAGTAATAATCAGTACATATACAATACAGTCATTGGGGCTACATGTAACTCTGCCAGCATTGTCACAGACACACTCCAGACAGGTGCCTGTATCCCTGGGCAGCACAGCACCCACAGAGTACTGCCTGCCTGTACAACATGAAGTAATAAGTAACATCAGTACATATACAATACAGTCATTGGGGCTACATGTAACACTGCCAGCCTTGCCACAGACACATTCCAGACAGGTGCCTGTGTCCCTGGGCAGCACAACACCCACAGAGTACTGCCTGCCTGCACACCATGGAGTAATAAGTAACATCAGTACATATACAATACAGTCATTGGGGCTACATGTAACACTGCCAGCCTTGCCACAGACACATTCCAGACAGGTGCCTGTGTCCCTGGGCAGCACAACACCCACAGAGTACTGCCTGCCTGCACACCATGGAGTAATAAGTAACATCAGTACATATACAATACAGTCATTGGGGCTACATGTAACACTGCCAGCCTTGCCACAGACACACTCCAGACAGGTGCATGTGTCCCTGGGCAACACAGCACCCACAGAGTACTGCCTGCCTGTACAACATGGAGTATTAAGTAACATCAGTACATATTCAATACAGTCTTGACTGTACTCGGACATGTTAGTCCTTGGGGCTACATGTAACTCTGCCAGCCTTGCCACAGACACATTCCAGACAGGTGCCTGTATCCCTGGGCAACACAGCGCCCACAGAGTACTGCCTGCCTGTACAGCATGGAGTAATAAGTAAAATCAGTACATATACAATTATCAAGTTCACTAAACTTTTCAGGTTTAAATGTCTAATATGATGTTAAATGAATGTCACGAGGTAAATTAATGTTTTTAACTCTAAGGGTTCACGTCCCATTTATATTTGGAATTAATTATTATCTTTTCAAGAACCCTATATATATAATCAACTACTGACAGCTTTATTGCTATTGGTGAGAAACAAAGACATCTAGTTTCATACACAATCAGTAACATTTAGTCTCAGATGTGGTGGAATCTTGGTCAAAACCCTGCCTGGATACTTACCCATGACTGTACACAAGGTCGGCGTGGTGGAGGGCTCCGTGGAGTCTGTAGTGTTGAGAGAAGAGGAGTTGTCCGAGGAATCACTCCAGCTGGGGGAGGTCGAGTCTAGAAAAAGATGGGAGTCACTAAACATGTGTACGATAGTTGCGAATAATGTGGCATCATGGCCTACTCTAAAACAACGCCATGGCGTGGTGTGGCAACGTAGCTGCGGCCGGCCTTGAATATTAGAAAACAGAATGGAGAATTGAGATGAGTTTGAGGTGAAAATAACAGATTTTGATACATTGTAAAATTAATGTACAAAAACTAAAAATAACAATCATTTTCGAATATTTATTTTAATATGAGGCAATATGCCAAAACGAGTGTGCTTTTCCAATTTGTTGGTACATAACACACAGATTATATGCATAGGTAAATTTTTCATAATAGACAAACATTGAAACAGTTGGTGGTGAATTCTATGGTAATTGGTTGAAATCAATTTGATCTGTATTTACATGTGTATCTATGCGATATATTTTTAGCATTTTAACTACCAGATATTATTAATGATTTACCTGTGGAGTTATCGGATGACTCGTTGTTGGTGCAGTGTTGTTGGCCCCACCAGCAGAATACTTTGCTGTCAATACAGATGCAGAACTCACACGGATCGTCCCTTTCGATCTGTAACATCGATACATCGATCGTCATGGTTTGTGCGAATCATCGAATGACTTGGATGATCAACCACACTATGTTGATAAGTTTGTCTAAGTTTGAGTGAGTAATCAAATGGCCTCTAAAGCAGAACTTACTGATAGATTCATTACTCAAACGGATCTTCCCTTTCGATATATAACATCGATACATTGATCGTCATAGTTTGTGCGAATAATCGAATGACTTGTTGGTGGTTCAACCACCTCTCTGTCAATAGTGAGATATCGTTTCTCTATGTTTGAATGATCGAATGGCATCAAAAGCAGAACTTACTCAATAGATGCATAACTCACCCGAGTCGTCCCTCTCGATCTACAACATCGACATTTTGATTTCGTAGTTTGCGTGTGCTACCGATTGACAGCTATTGAATGTTGACAGTAGGGTAAAAATGAGAGAGCTAGCACCACCGTGTTATTAAACGGCTGAGAGAACTGGCACGGGGAGAACGTACATGGGTGAGAGAGCTGGCACGGTGAGAGAGCTGGCACACGGTGTCGAAAGTTTCCGTCGGCGTGTCGGGGTGGACGGTTGAGAGAGCTGGCACCGCGGAGGCTGGCACACGGGAAAGGTGTCGGTGGTGTGTCGTGGTGGACGGACGAGAGAGCTGACACCGTGGAGGGTACAGGTGTGACAAGATGTATTATAAATATTTAAATTAACATTTTGATTTTTAAGGTGGTGATGATTAACTCGCAAACGCTTGTCGCTTTTGTCAATTAGTGTTGAGTGTAGATAGTTTTCCAAATGCGTGGAGTAAATAGAGTGTTTAATTGTTAGCCTGATGTAAGGAATAATGGATAAATAATATGTTTATATAGATTAATTTAAAAACGATTATGGTGGAATCGCAAGCGATTTTATGGCATGCGCTCGTATATCATTTAACGTTGAGGTTGTTTCCACAAATATGTGACATATTTTGTTTGGGAATTTGTGTTCGAAACTTATATTTTAAAAACTACCATGTGATTAAAAAAATATATATATAAAATATTAGTTTCATCTGTTTAAAAAATCTTAGAACTGACATATGTTGTATTTTAAAATAAGTTAAACAATTTACAGATTGTATAGTATTTAGATAAGCGCTTAATGGATTTGCATCGTGGCTTATCGTGACGTTGCAGAAAACATGCGATAGTGATAACTGCGAGTGCATCATCAATTCATTTGAGTCAAACAACAGATAAGATGTCTAATTTATATACCAATTATTTGTTTACAATCTGAAGCAAGTCTTTATACTGATATCGATACGAGGTAGGTTGTGTAGGTCATGTTTCAGGTTGACGAGCGGTTATCGTCTCGGGCTTCGACGCCACGGGACCGGGTTCGGGACTGACGAAGGTAAGTATATTAGGATAATTTATTTTTACTATATTTAATTGTAATTTATATATGTAATAAAAGAAATGTTTTTGAGTTTAGTATATATTTATTCACAATAAGCAGTAGTACTACAGTATAAAAAATGTCTATTATATATCATGTTAAACAATATTATCTTTTTGAATCCAGGAGTTTTTGGACGAAGGAAAACCAAGCCATTTTACAAACACTTTATCATCCTTCTTCTTGAGAATCTTTTCGACTAAGTAAACGTCTTTATGTTTAACCTTAGTTAGCTCTTCTTGATAGAATCCTCCGGCAATGGGTTGGTTCTCGGCATCTACCAACTTGTAAGTGACGGGTTCTGTCGGAACTACTTGCGTGATGCGAAATATTTCTGTGGAATAATTCGGAGTATATCCCTTGGCGAATTCCCCTTTATATTTGCTAATGCGGACGTAGTCGTTAATTTCAAACTTAGGTATCATTCGTAGTTTGGGTTGTTTATATGAATAAATGGTCTTTAGTAATTCCATTTCATTCTTCTTTGATACGTCACACGGCTTCATTTTTATAGTCGAATGTTTCTTTGTATTGTAGAAGTCCATTAGTTGGTCTAGTATGTCGATCCAATTGTAAGTACCATTAATTGTAAATTTTTTCCACATAACATTTTTTAACGTGCGATTAAATCTTTCTGCCACGCTCGACTTTAAAATGCTGTAGGTAGAATAGTGGTTAATTTTATAATCACCCATCAACTTTTTAAACTCGGAATTGTAGAATTCTGTTCCTAAATCGGATTGTAAATTTTTTGGAACCCTTCCCTGTTTTAATATGTTTTCCATTGCAAAAGTAACCTCTTTACTGGTTTTAGTTTTGAGAGGTCTTGACCAAGCATATTTTGAAAAAACGTCAATTACTGTGATTATATACTTGAATCCCTTATTGACCTTGTAATATTTTGTCATATCAATTAAATCACACTGCCAAAGGTCGTCAAACCCTTTCACAACTACCTTTCGTCGAGGAAAATTCTTTCTTACCGACTTATGTAACTCGTTAGCAATATCTTCTTTTATACCCATAATATTAGTTACTCTATAACTCCTTTATCTCTGAGCTCTGATATAATAACACGGTGGTGCTAGCTCTCTCATTTTTACCCTACTGTTGACAGCTCCATACATGTCAATATTGAATTGATCATCGATAGTTCCTTTAAATATAATCCATTCAATATACTTACTATGTTATTTTAACTTACCTATATTAAGTTATTTTCTAAGTTGACCTTACAAAGAAATCTTATCTATAATATTAAAACGAAACTGGGTTTTTTTATTTCACGATTCTGAATGAACCACTTGACGGATTTTCATGATTTTTGTGTTGAAAGAAAGATAATTTTGAGAACTAGGGAATGTCGAAGCCATAATTTTAGTTTAGGGTTTCAGTTTTTTAGAAATTAAGTTTTAATTTTTAAAAAGTCTAGCAGCCGACGCTAGCAATTTAAAGTATTTTCAATGGTGGTTTAACTAACAGCTGGTTTATAACTGTCATTGAAATGTTTATGTTACGAGTTGTTTGTTTCCAAAAATATTGTTCGTTAGTGTTTGCCTACATACTATTTCACTTTAAAATGTAGATAGTTTACCCCTACCGTGAAGGATCTCCGTTATCAGGAAATGTGTTATTTTGAACTAAACATCTCAAACACTTGTGTTTACTCAAGTTTTGTCGTAAATGCAATCTGTGTAAGTATTTAGTTTATGCATTGCAAATTTCAACTCATATTTGGGAAACATCTTTTCAGCAGTTTATTGCTTAATTATTTAAGATATAAGTGGTTTACGTGTTGATACCTACTTCTTTTTCTGTATGTTTGAATGTGAGTACGTCGGCATACTAAAATGTTGGTTAGTAATGAAAGCGTCAATCGGTGTAGTAGGTCTCTATAAAACTGCCAAATAAACTGCAGGGTGCAGCAGAAACCGAAGTCGACTCATACCATACCAACTATCCCCGTAGTACTGATGATTCAGAAACTTGGGCACTGACCAAAGAACCGAAAAACCTTAATGCTGGGTTAGATAATAAAGTACAGAGAAAATATACAGACCAGTTCAAGAAAACGGCCTGGAGGTCGAAATAAAAAAGATCAGAGAGCTAAGAGAAATGTGTTAACACCCAAATATAGGGATGCTTTCCAGAAGTAGGTAAAGCTTGGATGGACAGGCTGTGCATAAACTTTTAAAAAGTATATTCCAAGGAGTACCACACGATAGACAGGAATATCAAGTTATGAAATGCATCCTCAGACTGGGATCTAAATTTTGAAGAGGCAGGTGATAGAAGAGAATCCTCATAAAGGTTTCAGTGGTCACGGAGGTAAGATAAGGTACGGTAAGTACATAAGTAGTACAGTATGCAATAAATTGGAGGTAGCATGTAGCTACTCTACTCAAAACCAGTGTGAATCGGTCGCCAATCTCACTTCAATATTTTTCAAATCGACACAAATGCTGTTTTATGGTAAAATTATCGGATTTAAAATGCATATCGCCATATTTTAGGTCTTTATTCGAATGGAATAAATAGGTTGTCACGTTACTTTTGTTTATAAGGTGATCTTCCCCATTAAAATTGCCAGAATTTGTGTCTATGCGTGTAAACTAGATGTTCTGAATTATTCCGTTTTAGTTGACAACTCGATTCCCGTACCTAGGACGGGCCACCAGCTCGTATATATAAAGCCAAAAGTACCCATGAACTTTTGAGAAAACTACAAGTCACACCCCCATTAACCATATACTTAAAATGTTCGTCATGACGAGAAACCTTGCGCAAAATTATCCATTATTTCATAAACTGCCCTCTAAGGTCGTAATTGCTTTCCGAAGGGATCTTTCCATTTACCTAATGTTAAAAATACCTCAGCTGTTATTATTTGTTTGTATTCTGTTTTGTTTATTTCATCTTAACTTAACCAATCAATAGTTTTATTAATTACTAATGTAGTAAAACGGGGTGGAGCCCGTGGGTAACAGCTATAGTTCGGCCGCTTAGAAAACGACCTGCGCGCTAATGCTAAACCAATGCTGGAGGAGGTCGCTTTCTAAGCGGCCGAACTATAGTTATAATAAACTTTAAATTACATTTGTGTGTAAATCATTTTGTATTTTCTACCGTAGTAAACCCGAAAATAGTCAAAATATGAATAAAATAGATGTTGTAGTATGATATTTTAACTGATGTACGTACACTTGGCAAAAACTACACTAAAATATTATGTTTTCAAAACTAAAGATAAAAGATGACATACATTTTCTTGGTAAATTTTTGAGAACGTTTCAATATTATCGGTTATAATATTATATCTGTTATATTGGTGTTATTTATTGGTTACATGTGAATTCAATTACTGTACATATCTTCAGTCTAAGGTTATGCTGCATAAATATCCCTATTTTCTATGGTAGGAACATATTTTTCTGCACAATAAACGTCATATGTTGTACATAAATACACTACCATAATAGATACAGTATTATCACGGTGCCAGTTTGTATACGGTGTATACATAGGGAGGTCGATGGCAGTTAATTGCAATAGTCTCTAGGTATTAGTGTGTTTACCGTACCTCTCTGTATCACACAGTACAGTGTTGCCAGATTTATATTTAGCATCTTTTTATAGGCAAACATAAAAATACATCAAAAGTTAAATTTTTTGAATTTTTTAGTCTGGCGAACAAAAAGGTCTGGTTAGTATGCATTTTATGGTTTGCACCCGATTTTTGAATTTTTTCATTCTACTTTTAATTCAACGCTGATTCCGAAAAAGGCGTTCTTTTCCGCGGAAATGGACCATAATCCCGAAAACTACCAAAAACCTTATTTTACCAAAGCATGTCGTGTGGGTATTCACATCAAACGGAATAACACGGAGATTACAAGATTTATTTTGATCTGACTTTTTATGGTATTTTTATGGCGTAGTAATGGTAATTTTTTAATTGAAAGAGAATTTAAGGTGCTTAGTCATTAATGTCAAGCTATGCTCGTGGCAACTGGAAAACTACAAGTAAATCTGATTGATATTCTGAAGCTTCACATACAGATAAAAACATCCTTGTTTCTACTTAGCTACAGTTTATATTGTGGAGTTTTAATAGTTGGAAGATAGAGCACCATCCCAGAAAAATGTAATGATGATGTTTTAGTTCGTCCGAAACGAGTTTTAGTTCAAGCTTAGCCAGTCTATAAAGAATCGTTACTAAATCATTAATCATAACTAGGAAGTAAACAAATTAAAAAAAAAACACATTGGTATTCAGTTTTCAGCATATAAAACGTTTTGGAGGATTTTTGACCACTATGACACTATTAGTTAGTGCATTATGTGACAATATCACTGGGTTGTCAGTGAAATGACACCTCCACAGGTAAACTTCATATAAAAAGTGGATGGAAGAAGAGGAAATTCTTATATTCCTCCAAAGGGTAGTTTTATACACTTTGAAAAATATTGGGTCAATCGACTACACCTTTGACAAGTCAATATTGTAGTGCCTAAAATAAATTTGGCTTTTTCTCAGTATCTGTTAGTATTGAAGGATGGACGGCAACATAAGCTGTTGTCAGATATGCGGTAAAAATTTCCTTATCAAGCCCTTCTGACTGAAGGATTTCTAAAAACTGTTTGAAGCAGTTGAGTCCTGGTAACAATCCTGATTTTCCATTTGAATCCTGGCTTTGAGGATGGCGACTGGTGGGGGTTTTGGTGCATTCTGAGGTTACCTACACAAGGAATAGGAAAGGAGAAGTCTGATATATAAAAAAATATGTTTTTTAAATGATCTAGATACTGGAATTAGTCATGGTGGAAGGACAGCTGATATAAAAATGATTTGTGTACAAGTACCAACTGTACCGACCATAAGGTTTTTCCTAAGGAGTTCAATCTCACAGAGGGAGTCCAATTAAAAATAACTGCTATCACAGAATAAAGAGTCATCTTCATTACGTTCCATGGGTATTATTAATTTTTTAAATAAAACAACTCATCACAATTTGCGACACACTCGATAGGAAGCTATTATTACACAGGTTCTGCTATTGTCAACAAAGTTTTTACATATGGATATCAATGTATCGTGATGTATACATCGTACGTAGTTGAAATAAATTGTGAGCGAGGAAACGTGTTCCACATGACGAGTTTGAACATGTTTGGGATTTGAGAGAGACGAATATTTCGTCCTTAAAGTTCTAACGTGTATTTATAGGTTAAAATATTCACCTCTCACACGAAAAAGTTTGAAATTTACTTCAATTCCCGGGAAATTACTTATTAATAGCTTAATGCAAGTTTGTTTCTGTTTAGAAGTAGTTAAAATTTTACAATTTCATGTCAAAATTTACGATCAGAAGCGATATGAAAATCAAGTACCTTACATAAGCTGTTTAAACAACGGAGCGGAGTTTTGTATGATCTATTACAAAATAATAATCAGCAAACTAATTTGGTATGGCTGTTTATTGAATACGTATATTCATGTATTGGGTATATTATGTTTACAAATAATTGATTAAAAGAAGTAATTACAGGAAAATGTTGAAATGTGCCCCTAAAATTGTCCACCTTTGGACTTTTACTATACAGTAATTAGTTATAACTCAAGTGTAATCAGTTAAATATCTTCTATATAAATAAAATTACAGTTTTGTCTGTACATTGCTTAGAATCATGCAGTTTTTTGTTATTTTTACGTTTCATAGACTAAGAAAGCCGAAACGAGTCTTATCTCAATTTCTGTCTGTATATCTGTCTGTCCATTCTGTGACTCTGTCTGTAACGCCAAATTGTCATTTTACGCGGCCTACTCCTAGGAAACTAGAGTACCGATCAAGGTTCTAATCGTTTTTCTGTATTTACTGGATTGGTGAGAGTGTCTTGGGCTATAAAAACATGGCCTGGCTTCTTTGAAAACAAAAAAAACGAACCATCAAAAACCCAATTTTGTTTGATTTTTGTCAAATTTTCTCCCAATGTTTCCTATTACATTTGATGAAATAACGATCAGCTGTTTGGATTAGTTCTCACTTCTAGCTGTCACTGATATGTTTACATTCACGTTTTGGCTTTGAAACTGTCAGATATTGTATTTGCGAAGGTTTATATGTATTCCTACACAGTAGTAGTTTTGGTAGCATATCTGGAAAAATGCACACTAAATATGCAAACCAACTCCTGTTCTGAATATAAGGTTTCAACTTACTGCAAGATTCCCGTACGTAGAACGGGCAAACAGCTAGTTTTAAATATAAGGAATTAAAAATGATTTATTTTTATGTCAATTAAAAACAAAATAGAATGACGAGAGGTTGTATTGTATTGGATATAATATTGTATTTTGTTTTGTATTAAACTCATTGAGTATACACAAAATCCAAAATAACATTTTATCATTATCAACTTGTCTATATTTTCGCTATATATATCACTAATTAAAATGCATACGAGCTGTTTGATCCAAGTATACAATGATGAGTGTGGAATGAGTTTATCTGTTACCAACTCAAGACCAGCTTTCTTTAGTTACTTTCTGGGAATTGCGGATAAAACTCCCACCAGTTTTGATCCAAACTACGCTAGCTAAGTTAATGGATTTAAATTAGTCAAAAATTGCTCAAATCGGCAATCTATACACAATAACATAATCAACGATGCCCATATATAACAATGAGCCCATCAGAGGGTTCGTGCATTGTATACATGGCGTGCGACGGGCCATAATCAAACCTATTATTACAAGCTCGGTTTCCCGGACTAAAACTTAGGTTCGTGTTGGACTGACATCAACAAACGTGGATATTCCTGTTATTTGATACTTAGAAAAGTTTGTTACAAAATACACTGTACCGTCTTGTCGGTTTTGTAGATATACCGTTGCCTAGACGAATTCAAGGAAGAATTACATGCATATTTTCGTTATTTTACGGGGTATTTAATTTTTTTATGTCACACCTTCACATCCTAGGACGCTAGTTCTAGTCCGGAACTGTTTTACACATTACTTCAAGCTATATCTAGAGATTTTAGGTATTATCACATAGATGAAATTTATTGGTGATTGTCGGGATTTGAACCTGGGACCTCGGCACCGAAGCCCCACGCTTTACAACTAGACCAGCTCGCCCCCCTGCTGGGTATTTAATTGAATTAGTATGGTTGTAATGATAAAATATGATGCTATTAGTTTCTACGGAATGCTTGAGATCAATTGTATTTGTCTTACGTGGTGGATTAGTGTCATGTAATGTTAAGGAAGACTGACAGGGGGTTTCTACAATCTATTGTGACTTTTTAAATGTCTTACCTTCACATTCTGGGACGTTAGGTTGTGGAAGGGAAACCTTTTACAAATTACCTCAGACGGGGATGCGGAATACTATCCCCCGGAAAACTACCCCCCCAGATGAAACGTGACGTCACAACATCTTCTAACTAACCAATATGGAAGCCGTGCCCACGACTGGAATACTACCCCCCCCCTTGACAAATCATGCTATGTAATTTTAATTTTAATTCTAGTAATTCCGTTGGATAGTAGAAAAGGCATGTGGTGAATATAAAACAGATTTTCGAAATGTTACAGCAAGTTAGGTTGGTTAGGTTAGGTTAGATTAGAACTGTTTGACAACTAAATTTGAGTGTCCGTGACTGGAAAACTGCCCCCCGGTCTCTGACGTCAATATGACGTAGGAACCTGCTTGGGGGGGTAGTTTTCCGGGGGACAGTCTTCCGGCGACCCCCTCAGACTAGGCCCAGTGGGTCGCGTTATCACATCTAAAGCAATTTTGGTTTGGCGGGATTTGAACCCGAAACCTCGGGGCCGAAGCTCCAGACTCTACTACACACTACACCAAACTGACCAGGGTTAAGAAAAAACCATGCACCTCATCATCATGTATTTAAAAAATCTTCTGCAACAAGTATGCAAAATAACCTCGGTTATCGTACTGTTATCGCTGTTATGATGTAGCACTGTCATAAGAGGAATAATAGTTGGTATAATAAGTGCTAAGTGAGGTCTAGTTTGTCTAAAATAACATTATAGTTGGATTTTGAATGTAAAAACTGTAAATGCAGCCTGAAGTAAGCTATGATTAACACCACAAGGGTTGAATCCTACGGATAATGAAGACAAAACTCTTCTTCTTGACGCTATATTTCACTTCCTGAAGCTAGTTGGTGGACCATATAACTATAAATCTTGCAATCCTAGCTGATTTTAGTTTAGAAATATATTTTGAACCAACTCAGTGACCCGGTATCCAAAAAAAAGTTACGAAATATATCTAAAATTGTATTTTTTTACCGGATTTAAAGTAATTACTTACACAACCTTTTGTGCTTTCTGTTATAATGACTCATGTTTGTGCACTATAATACGTTCTCATAGGTTTTTAACAACTAAAATTGAATACACCAATTGAACTATTGTATCACTACAACATTTTCAATTCAATCTTAGCCTCCTCGCAAAAATCACGGTTTAGGTTTCACGTGATCATGAAAAATCTGCTTATTTCACACGACATATTGAATTGATGATTATACTTATAGTATTGCACAACGGATCAACAATGACCTCGTATAATATCCAGTTCAGGAGATAGCCTTGTGTAGGGGTGAGTTTGTGGTTGGGACTTTGGCGAGTGCAACACTTCGTGTGTAAACAGTTTCCAACTTAGTTTACTGCTACCTAAATGTCAACTCCAAGTTTAAGAACACGTTTCAATAACTTTTTAGGTTAATTTATAAACAAAATGCTGATATTAATTTAATCTTGAGTTACAACAAAAAGTTTAAATACATTTTTGGTTTTAACTTTTGAAAGAGTATCTCAAACTTCCCATTGAATCTTTGACAGTTTTTGAGAGAACTAAGTTTTCTATTGATAGCGACATTTTATACGTATAGACGTACTCGCCTTTGGCTCGCTGGGGGCGGAGTCCCCAGTTATTATTAGTTATTATTAGTCTAGGCCCCCTTAGAAATATTAGAGGGGGGTTTGATTTGGTGGAGGGGTGTAAATTGGATACACTTTTCTAAATTGTTATTTGGTTTTAAAACTAAGACTAGTAACTATGAAAGTTTTCGAGTCCTTACCACGACGTAAGACAGTGTTTCAAGAAATATTGGGGAGGGGGGGGGGTCAACTATTTGTTGAGGGCTTAAAAGCTAGCGAAATTAAATAGCTAAGGTAGACAAAATACATTGTTTCGGGTAACTTAGAACAGAAAAAAAACAACATATAGTAAATTTTTCGGTTCAATATCCTCAAATCTTTAACAGTACATTATGGAAACTCTGCTAATCACAATATTTTTAAGTTATATTTGTAAACAACAGAAATTAAACATTGATGACGACTATGTATAACCATGTATAACCTAAAATTTTGTGGTATAATTTCGTATAAATTAGAGGGTTATTTCCAAAGGATGATGAAATTAGTTGTACATCACACGGAGCGAAAGTGTTCTTTTGGTATTTAATCGTATTTCAAAGTTCGGCAAGGTGCAAGATTGCCTCCCAAAAAAAGCCACTTTTGGTCCTAGTGATGAAAACTTTTATTTCACTCTATCACACTCAAGGTAATGGCTCTTTCAAATACAAAATGTATGTTATTTGTAAACAATTGGCTGCAGGATCGTAGGTTATGTTGGATTAAAACGACGTATAGAGGGGCGCCAGTGCCTAGGTTGGCTAAGTACGTACCTGATGGCCATGAGGTACCTCCTTCTCCCCGTCCAGTCTGCATGGTGAGGTAGTTTGAGTGGCTCTCAATTCTGGAGGCAGTCTTCCTCCTGCAAGAAGATTGATATCAGTCACTCATCTATTATATTATTAAAGTGATACAATCAAATTTTATGTAAACGGTTAAGGCCATTTACCAAATAAAAATATAGGCATATGGCACATCAAAATGAAGCTTAGAGTGTGTAGATTTGCCGAAAAGTATTGATATGGACTAATTTCTTAAGGGCTCTTCCCCACAGGATGATTTCCAAAGTGCTACACGCCTGGCATGCTTCCTAGGTTTACATGATTTAATTTAATTTAGTTAATGAAACAGCTGGTCAGTACAATGAACTGGTATTTGTTTATTTACTTGAAAAAGATGTTTGTGACGCTTTATGTTGATTTAGGAGGGTTATGTTTGGTTTTAAAGAAAGGTTGTATACGTTTTGTAAAGAATTGCTCAAAGATTTCATTTTTTAATTTATATAGTAAGCTACATGTAAAGAGGCTTGACTAAAGTTGAAGAATTATGGTAAAACATGTCATTTGTGAAGCTTCAATATGAAGCAATTGATGCTATTGCTACACTAAGGTATGTTGTCAGATACTTTTGAATCTATTAACATAAAAAGTAGGGTTTTGAAAGTAAGCATGTTTACACTTTTAAATCAGTTTATATTTTCAAAGTAAATCATAAAATTGCCGTATTTTAAAACACACATCAGAATTACTTTATTAGCTCTCTAGGTCACATTTTCTTCCCGTTGCAAAGCACGGGTATAGCAGCTTGTTTTACATTACAATACAACGCCAACACCTCAATATTATGTGCATTTTAAGAAGATGAGTAAAGAATGGGTGAGATGACAGCTTCATTATTTCTAGATCTTTTGTTTCTAGCTAAGACTATTTATTTTCAATTATCAAAAACAGCTGAGTACAGTTTTGAACCACTTAAAAGCTACGGAACCAGCATCGAACCAGTAAACGTTTGATTATTAGGAGAGTATTAAACCGTTCAGATGCCCTAAAATCATTTTTAAACACCAGCTATTGATATTCAGAATTCTACATGTTAATTGTGAGCCATAGGTCCAAAGTAGCCAACGTATATCCGTCGATGAACTGAATTTTTAAACCTCGAAACGACAACGAAGTGCGACTTCGTTTTCGCCGAAGTGTCAGTCACCGTAATCACGGCAACGATGCAGGCTTTCTGTTTCGTTCGTTATAATAGCGTAAGGGAGTATGTTTAATCTATGGTACTATCGAACGATCCCGGCAACAATGTATCTAGCAGATTCTGGGCTTCATGACAACCAATGAAGATGTCCGTTTTGCGACTATTTCTTTTGACCTGTGTTTGTTTTTCTGCTTAGTTTTCGTCTATGGTTGTCATAGCGACATTGTTTCGGTGTACATATTTTTGTTTTTATACATTTTAATAATCATTAAACACTATATAATAATTTGTCTTTACTCATTTAATTTAAAATAAAATGTATATAACAGTTTTTAGCGAATTTCCCTATAGGGAAGTAGCTATTACCGTAGGTCTCATGGTAAGACTTAGGCCCGGGACCGATTTACTTTTTCATTTTAATGTCCCCAGAGGCCAAAAACACAATTCGTTCAAATTTTTATATATGTATATATATATATATATATATAGGTATATATATATATATATATATAGGTGAATTATTATATATTCACCTATATATAATACTTGAATGAGTTAACGACTTGTATGAGTTCGCGATCCAGCATGATCGGACCATGGGAACAGGGTTTTATGGGGGGTTTTATGGGGTAAAAATTGGTTTTTCTCACTTTTTACCCTCAAAACACAAAATTTCCCAATTTTTCTCTAAACCTTCTTAAAGAGCTTAAAAAAAAACAAACAATTCAGTATATCAAAGTGTTTTTGTACGGTTATTGGTTACGGAGAAAACTAAAAAAATGGGAAATTTAAAATTCCCATGTTATTCTTATGGAGAATATTGTAAAATGTTGTAGTTTGCTTGTTTACGGATATATTTTGATCAAACTTGGCAAATTTATTTATTTTATAGTAAGCTATCAATATTTTACAAAAAACACACTACTTTATTAGTTTCCTTGTAGCAGCAAACCTAGGTACTCGTTAAACCTAATAATGTTATTTAAATAGATAAATTGAAAATCAATTCGGCCAAATGGAAATTCGCTTAGACGGCAGGTTTGCTGCGGCGGGGGTATTGTGTGAATGTTAGTGTTTTACCACATGACAAAACATTTTGCATCTTCTGGATTTGAACCCATTTATGAATTCAGTCTTCTGAGGTAAGGGTATTGCACTATATATTTAAAGATAGCACATTTTTAAGTTTAAGTGAATAAATATATTTATATATATTTGTCTTCAGTGAAAGCTTTTGATAAAACTCAGCAAGAGTGTCTAAATACTAATAACATTTTGGAAGCTGTCACTGCGACATCTAGTCAAAATATGCCTGGGAAGGTTAATTCCCGTTTCAATATTGATCTGGGGCTCTAAACCACAGACTTTCGAAAAATTGGCGTGAGCGTTTTTTAAAAATTGAATTTAAATAAAAGCTACGCTATGAACTAAATAACATGTTGAATAATGTTTTCTTCAAATTTTAAAATCCGTAGTTGTGATTTAATTTTTTATGAAAGGTAAAAACATTTCTAAAACCATTTTAGCCGTTTTTGGAACAGCCTATAAAGAATTGTTAACATTAGGTAGCTAAAGATGGGTGAAGTTCCTAGTATTAAACATATACAATCTATAAGTATAAAAGAGGATGTTTGTATATATATATATTTGTTTGGCAGTGATAAACTCAGACACCGCTGAACCGATTGCCACGAAACTTGGTACATACGTGTAGAATTTCATGGAATAGGTTTATACACCATCAATTTCGTTATCCGTCCAATCGGCTCCGCCCCAGTGGCTCTGGAGTTTCCCATGTTAACCTTATGATAAATGGAATTAATGAATCTTAACAGCTGTTTCAATTAAACAAGTTGGTTCTGTTCTATGATGTTCAATAGCATTAAAGTTACAAGGATTACCAACAGGGTGCAGCACTATTATTTCTTACATTTATGTCAACAGCTAATTTGCAACCAAAAGGTGAGTGAGCGTAGCGAACGAGCTCCAACCTAAAGGTGATTGAGCGTAGCGAACGAACTTCAACCAGGACGTGATTGAGCCATGCGAACGAGATCATCTTGAAAATTAAGAAGTTAAACGGGGCAAAGCCCGCGGGTTACAGCTAGTAACTAAATAAGACTTATCATTGCTGTGTACTCGTTTTTGTGAGTTTTTCATAATGGTTAGAAACACATCCCTTAGATATCATTTACATCACATTACTTATTAATACGAGCGAATTAAATTGAAATATATATTGTTATCGTATACGTTTTAAAAAGAGGAGAAAGGAGACAAACTAATTTTATCAGCTATAGTTCATTGAAAGAGTCTTCCCCAAGGAAAATTAGTGAGCCGTAGCTGAAAAATGTTATTTTAACTGCAAACAGACTCTCCTATCTTATACCTAAATATTGATGATTAGCCTACATTTTGAAATGGGCCAAGGTTAATAATTGGAGTGTAAGTTAGCAAATCGTTTCCTTTATTAATAAACGTAAAATTGTTATGACTCCTTGAATACCACAAAACTCAAAACGTTATTTAAACTACATTTAGCTTTATGTGACACATTTATTACCGGTACATCTAATATTCTTATGATTAGAACAGTTAAACCAACTTAACCAACTATAATCGATTTGTTTAAATTCTGAAGTATACCTAATAAACTTATCCTACAATATAATGAATTCAATTATTTATCAAATAACATGAGTACGATGGAAAAATTATCTTTTGTTGAATTGAAAATGTAAAATTTAGTACTTTTACTACTTAACCAAATTATTTAATTACCTTTGCGGAATTGGTCATAATAAAAGATAACGAGACAGAAAAGTGAGGGGAATGCAGGAAAGCTGAGAGGAGGGATGATTTATTCAATACAATTTCGCCCTCCCCGAAAGCATCTTTATGAAATACGGGGTTGCCTTTTGGAGGAATACGTTAAACCCAAATAGGAAAATCCATAGTATTGTTTGAAGTTCTACTTTTGAACTGAGTACATTATATCTTTGGTAAATATCTCACTAATGGAAAGTTCAAAAGGTCTTCACCCTTTTGATATGAACAGTTTTGTTTGAAGTACAGTACAGTACTAAGTAACTTAAATGAACCCTTAGTAAAATATATAACCATTCATTGTTTTTTTTTAATCAAAAACCTAGTTAAGAAACCAGAAAAATGCTCAATAAAAATTTATAAAAATCTGTAAACGGTCTTTTTCCAAATTATACTTAATTTTATAAATTTATATCAAATGAGAAAGAATTGATTGAGCAATAGCATTGAAATCCATCAATTTAATTACCTAACACTATTTCCCATTGATTCTCAAGCTCTTGCAATAGGCCCTAATGCTTCATTTTACAGAAAACAGTTATTTACTAAAGCTATGATTTTATCCAGATAAATACTTTAAAATATTATGCTCATTTCTTTAATACATCAAAAATTTTTGTTAACTTTAAACCATCACTATATCACATTTCTGGTAAAAATGGTTTGCTTACAAGCACTTGTTAAGAATATTGTCAATGTCTTAATGCCTTTCCAATTTTGAAATTTCTTTTAAAGAAACTGTCCAAACCGTCTTGTTACTACGTAGCATCATCCTTTGTTACAAGCATTGTTATAGCATTCTTAAATGATATCTAAAAAAACAAATGACAAGTGGGTCCAAAATCGTCCCTGCTTGGAATCGAACCAGCGGTCTTCAGATTTGAAGGCGAGTACTATTACTACTTGGCTACGAAGAATTGTTTGATGTGGAGGCCTACTCAAATGTTATATCTATTTATTACTTCTAGGTAAAGTTTAGGAGGAGATATCGAATTGAACACATCCCAAGAGTAAGATACTCGTTATAGTCATTACTTGATTGTATTACAGAAACAGAAAGATAAAGAAAGAGAGAGAGAGAATTTCCTGAAAACTTTCTCACTGGAAGTAACTTTTCCATAGCAAAATTGATTTGTATCCCTTGTGTTGGAAAGGGCAAACTTATCTTCATAAATGTGTCTGTTCTGATGAAGAGAGATTGGTTTGAGGAGGAAAACCCAAACATTGTTGGTTGAATGTGTGCTTTGGGAATATTTCTAGTTTGGATTTGAATCATCACTATTATTTAGCACTACCATCCGTAATTTTTCAAATCTATTTTTAAGCCACTGTAATATGCCTATGCTTTGTTACACCAATGCAAAAGTTTTATAAAAAATAGGTTTGGCAGTGATTGGGTCTGAATACAAGAGAGTGAAGTTTTGAACAGGTGGCACGGATTAATTTGATCATTTTTTTATGCTTGGCTACAAGTTCAAGTTCGATTTGTATTTTGTCAAAACCTGTATGGGTAACTCAAAATACGAACCATCATATGCATTGTGTTTTCATCATGACAAAAACAAATTTACAAGATTAATAAGTAAAAGCGAAGGTTGTTTGATTAATATCAAGTTTAAAAACAGTAATCCGACCGCTAAATGATCAACAACTCGGGGATTAAACCCACGGTGACATGATTGATTACATAAACCTCCCTTTGGTGCATTTGGAAATCGACATTGAATGACAACGTACTTAAAATAACATTTATTGATGCTACAAATATCAATTTGGAGTAATCGGTAAAAAACACAGTATCTAAAAAATCTGCCAATATACTAGTTTACATTTTAAGTATTCGAAAGCATTAACATAGCTTTGTGAAACATTTATAGAGTATTTAGTTTCAAATTCAATGGGTAACTTGTTAGAAAAAAGTTAAATTATTGGGTGTCGAATCATGGGAAACGGTTGAGTCAAGTTATGTTTATGCATGTTTGTGCTGTAAGAATTAGCCCAAACCTTATTTTATCCTCGTCCTGCAACAAAAACGGGTTTAACACATTCGAAGCTTATATCTGGAGCAAAATGTGATCAGTTGGAGTAAAGGAATTCAACTAAACCTTTTTTCAACTAAAAAATTCTTTGCAAATTTCAGAAAATAAAACAGTCTTGATTATCTTCAGATGGTTATATAGTCAATGGTTATATAGTCCATAACATGACCGCCCTAGCTAATTTGGTTTATCTAGAAATATCATCAAAAGGCAAAAGGAATCGCTTTAAGCCCTAGTCATGTGATATACTAGGATCCGATAGAAAGACGTAAGCAAGCCTGGTTCCTTCCCGGACACAAATTACAACCAATATTCATTTGTCACAAGCACCATTTTTAGTATTACAATTGGACCAGATGGTGAATTTATAACAGTCTGGTGTCAGCCACAATAGCTTGGGTGACATACCCCTCAGAACCCACTGCAAGCTTTTGTTGATTTGTGATGAAGAATCAAAATTTTTATCAAAGAATGACAGAGATTGTAATAATACCGCCCCGCAGCAAATCTTCAGACTAAGCAAATTTTCATTTGCCTAATTGGATTTTCACTCATCTCCTTAAAATTTCTATACCTGACATGAAAATCGTCGAGCAATCAAAATAATTATTTATGTTTTAGTTCAACGTAAATGCAAATTATATTTAAATATGGTGTACAAATTTTAATGTTGTATGTACAGTATTTTCATCGTCACTGGGCTTTTTCCGGAACCGTATTACAAATTACTTCAGGCTAGTCCTAGAAGGTTATTATTGCATTTATAAAAGCCAAAAGTGATTAGCGGTGATTGAACATGGGACGTTGGGACCAAAGTACCGAGTTATAAACCAGCTCGTTTCCCCAGCGATATTATAGCTGTAATCAGGAAATTGATGGAAATGGTTATACAAATTTCTCAAAATATTACCAGACAAAAAACATATAAGCCTACACACTAAGTAGTAGAAAAGTAAAAAGAAAGTGTAGGGAAACGTATCCTATTCGGGTATTCGTTATGATAAATCCTTGATTTAGACCGTAGTTCGTATGTAAGGACTTTGAAGGAACAGACAGCTTCGAACTGAACAATTGCGAGTGTTAAGTTACGCAGAGTTGTACTGTAATTACTTTATTGTATGGCAAAGAGGGAGTTATTCCTGCAAACTTACTCTCATAAACTAACTTTTTCAGGGCCAAATTAATTTGTACCCATTGTGTTGGAAAGGGTAAACTTATCTTCATAAATGTGTCGGGTTTGATGAAGAAAGAATGCCAGAAAGGACAGAATCCCTTACTTATTGCCACGTAAATGTAAAAAAATCATTAAAAAAAGGATAAACCGACCAGTAAATGATCAATAACTAAGTGCATGGAGCAATGTCTGGATGATTAACGACCCAATCTTTCAGTGGGGATTTTATCTCAACTTATATTGAATTAAATACTAGGACAATATGTAGAAAACGCTATTCATAGTATGTCTGCAATAAATACGAATTCCTTGAATAATACAGCACAACATTTGAAATTAATGCTTTTGAGAACAAGTATTAACGTGCACGTCAACTGTGTTAGCTATTGTAAGACCATAAGGTCCTAAGTTCACCTCAATTTTATTTATTATTTATTATTATTTTATGGCCAGCATTGGACCCCTTAAGTCAATATAACTTATATATCTATATAAATAAAATTAGAGTTTTGTCTGTACATTGCTCAGAATTATATATTTTTAGGTTATTTTTACGTTTTATACATTAAAGAAGCAGAAACGAGTCTTATCTCTATTTCTGTCTGTCTGTAACACTCAAGATGGCATTTTACGCAATCTTCTCCTTGAAAACGAGACTACCTATCAAGATCTAAGTCATTTTAATGTATTCACTGGATTGGCGAGAGTGTCTTTAGTGATTAAAATATGGCCTCACTACTTTGTAAATAAAATTACGGACGTTCAAAAATGCAGTTTTGTGCGATTTTTGTCAAATTTTCGTTCAATTTTCATCACATAATCGTCTATGAAATAACGAACTGCTGTTCGGATCAAGATTATTTTTTCTAGCTGTCACTGATATGTTTACAAATGTTGTTTACAAATACCACAACCATTTCGAATCACGTTTTCAAAGCAAATCCCAACCAATTGAGATTAAAAAGTTTTTCTTACATAACGGATTAATTAATCGCAAGTGCAAACAGTGTAACCGTAAATGAAATTAAATAACTAGGCATCATCCAGGTCAGGAACCAGAAATTCTTTGTGTATAAAATTGTTCTTGAGTTTTGATAACCAGAAAAAAGACCTTGAATCAGTGTTGTATATGGCTGGGACACTTAATGATCGTCGCCAATAGCTTACAAACAAGGTTTCCACTCATTGATGGCGCTTCAATGGCGATTGTGTAAAGTGTAAAGTAAAAAAATCACAACTGCAGTAGTGGGTGATTGTATCAGAGGTTTACGGATGATGCTAAAGTCCGTTTTTCCAATGTGCCACTATCTGTTTCTACTCACCGTGTAATGCAATCAATGGACCATACAGCAAATAGGTCCATAGCCCATCTCTTGGGTACGTACGCCTACCTATTTATTCATCGAACAACCTTTTCGACGACGATCCTTGATACCAGTACTTTTCCATAGAATACATGGCCTACCTACTTTAAGAAATAAAATTACAATTATAATTGTCCAAAAAGCCAACATTGTGTGATTTTTGTCACATTCAACTGACTAATATAAGATCCCCGTACGTAGAACGGGCACACAGCTAGTATGTAATATATATAGTTCACCTCAATAATGAAGGATTTTCATTAATTCATTCATGTTGCATGAACTGTTTGACCAGACACCCATACAGTTACAGGTACTTAATTAATAGGATATTAGGACAAAAGTAGAAAATAACACAAAAACGTATGAATTGTTAAGCTGAAAAGACGTTATGTTGACCCTTCTCCGGACACAAATTACTGCCCATATTCATCTGTCAGAAGCGCCATTTTGAGTATTACAATTGGACCTAGAGGGTGGATTTATGACGGTCTGGTGTCAGCCACAATAGTCTGTTCACCCTCAAACCCTACTGGCAAATTGTTTGGTGAGTATTTAAATGTATGTTTCTTAAAGACAAATCCGTGTTATAGATATTTATAGGAACATCTACGTAAGTTTAGTATAAGCATAATGCGTAAAATACTAAATTTTGGGTTAACTATGAAATATGAAATTGCTATTTGTGTAACTAGTGGGATGCGTTGCACATTATATTTTTCCTACAGTTACTATAAAGCATACGAATAATTATTAGTCTTTCAAACACTATACAACGGACCCAATAAGTCAATTGCTTTAACATAGACCACGTTTTTAGCTCGGACTGTATTATTTGACTTACTGGGACTTTTGATCTACAGACACTGCAAACATTGTAGTTTTTGACCTAGCGGCACAGGTATAAATTATTTGATCTTCCGGGACTGTTGACTTCCAGCAACATTCCCCTATACAACACGTTTTTAGGCTAGGTTAAATTCAAACATTGAACGAAATGGGAAACGCTGCACCAGCTGATCGTAGTCGTAATATCTTAAAGAGTTGCCAATTTATTTTCAAGTGTACACGTATAACGTGCCTAATAAAAGCACGAGGTTTTGTGTCGTTTGGGTGGAATACTGGAGTGCGGTAAAAGTAAAAGAGTGTGGCAAAAGTAAGTGAATGCAGCAAAAAGCAACGTTCAGTGCTATAGTGCAAGGAAGGCCACTTTGTCAGGTGACTAGTAAAATGTTATTGTTTCAAAATGTTGTAAAAACTTATATATTCAAGTAAAACAGACATGCACTGTTAGTGTGCGCTATTTTTGTCTAGTTAAATTTTAAATACTTTTTTTGAGGTAATATTTCACACATTTAGGCCTATAGTGTTCTAGAAATTCTTCAAAGAAAAAATTATCTCCTATGTGTTTTGAATCAGACAGTGTGTATCGATTTAAATTAAAAATCATAGTTTTGACTATTTCTTTAAACGTTACCATTTTCATGTTTCATAGTCAACACATAGTGTAGTTTTTTTACATTATATGAATATGCTAATTCAGACTCTTTACCGCATGCACGAGATGGGTTGTGTGTTCTTCCCAATTGTATACTCACAAATACAAATGTGTAAACATAAAGTATGGACAGGACTGAATATACTTGTAGCCTCAAGCGATAGCGACTGGACAAAGTTTACTTCTGTCGAGTTCAGCCAGCCCTCACCTGATGTTGGATCAGGTATCAGCAAATCTTTCTAACTTTGGAATGATGCACAGTGGCAAAAATATTGATAGGAGGTAAACTTTGACAGTCACGTCTAAGTGCATAATATCGTGATGCATATTACTATCCATTAATAGTTTCCATGTGGTCCTAAAATGAACATTCTTGCCAAAACTAAACAAAGTTCTGCCGAATTTATAATGTAGGCATATGAAAAATTTGACGAATTCCACAATAGATCAAAACGAAACACTTATAACAAATTATCTTACCCAAACTGTTTCCATTTAAATTACGTTTAAAAGTCATTGAAACATCAAAAGTAAAAATACACGAGTAGATGCAGGGGTTAAACACTATTATGTTATTACTATTAACAATACATAGTATACAGAAATCATAATTTTGGTTTATTTTGATTTGAAAATAAACTTTGAAAACAACAAAACTGTATGATGTATAGAACTTTTCGCAAAAGGACCGCCATGATTATGGAAACAAAAGGAAAGCACAAGAGGGTGGATTATTTAAATTAAACGTCTATTTACTTTCTTTGAACTGGAGGATGGCTGGGTTTAAAGCATTAGCATTTTATTTGCGACCAAATCATAAAATCAACCCGAGTCCCTCGTTCTGAAGGAATTATGACTCTCAGTATTTCGGACAAATTGTATATGGTGTTTGAATCTAGTAGGTTTTATTTTTTACCAAGCTAGAATTATAAACATTATAAAAGAAGGTTGCAACACTTTACTATAATTTGCTATTGAATAGTTTACATAGTATGCATAGTAAACATGAAGGGATTGTATAGTAGACATGAGGTGTACACATCGTTGTCATCTAATAGTGTTTTCGTGTTTAAAACCCATTCCATCGCCCATTTAAAAAAATCCGATAAATTAGAGCTCCACCTGTATTTGTTTCTTTAATTATTTTAAAACAACCACACACTAAGGAAATATTGTTTTACTGTTAAAGAATTTTATTGGTTTATTCTACAATAGATGGGTTGATGACAATGATTATTAATTGCTATTATTTGGAGTAGGATAACAACAAAGAATAATAAATGGAAAATTACGTTGTACATATTTTTAGACTGTTCAAGAAAGGATATAGGACAAAAACATGATATTTGTAGTTAAAATATCATTCAATCCCAGTTAGGAAAGCGATTCAAACTGGCCCAAACATTTACACAGCAGGTAACTAATGACTTCGTGCGCTGAATGGAAATGCCCCAACAGTAGCGTCCATTTAAACATTGCCCGGTGTTTTTTCTTATCAAAAAAGCGGATTTCAAACCACGCAATGTAATCCGAAGGTATTTAATTTAGCTAATGATCATATGGAAGGAAAATGTTACGATTGTTGTAGGCTTTACTCGTGGATAAGCTCTACCATAAAAATTGCAAATGTTTACAATCTTTTAAACTAATCAATCTGAGACGGGCGTGCATTAATTGTGCCAAATGACCTGAGTCAGATAGTCAGGTATTCCTGAATTGCGCCAACAACTCCAGGGGGCCATCCGATACGTTTATTGACTGCACCAAGTAGCGACCCTCTTTGACTGTATAATTTAGTAGGTTGGGTTAGGATATGTTAGGTTAGGTTGGTGTGGGTTAGGTTAGGATGACACGTTAACAAGGTCATTCCTTCTCTGGCAACTCATTCCTACCTGGTTTGGGCTTTGCGCAACTAAGGAACAATTTTTGGGACCCTTTTAGGACTTGGCGCAATTAAGGATCTCTTTGGCACAATTAATGCAAGACCTCTAAAACATTATATTTTCATTCAGTCAAACTATAAACTGTACACAATTTTCCTGTAACTAATCTGACTTCTTCGTTATCATTTTTAATGCGACAATTCTGTGACGCAAACTTATCCTTACAAAGGAAACTTAAGTAGAAAGTGACATGGAGTGTTTGTCCTTCACTTAGAAGAGTTTGACAGTTGAAATTAAACAGAGGCAACAAGACTTGTCTGCTACAGTGTTGGTGGCTTGTCTGCTCAAACGACAACGTTTGAGGTAAGTAAAAGTTTGTAAGTTTGGTAAGTTTGTTGTAAGTACTGTATATAGGTTGAAAAACAAATCAGACATTTAAGCACAAAACATAAATACTTGGTTCTCATTTCGTCTGCGCGTCTGTGATGTGGTTGTGGTCAGATATACTCGTCAAAGACAACCGACTAAGGCGAGTGAAGTGGTATTACGTTTGACCCAGTAAAGGTAGCACAAGTACATGTGCTGACTGGCTACATTGGTGTGGTTTTGGTCCAATACAATAGTTACAGTAAATCAATAAAGTATTGACGAAGTTTTGTTTGTACTACACAGAACTTAAAACCATAAACTATTTGTGTTATTGGTATTTGTTTAAATGACCAGCAATGAACTTTAAGTACAGCATCTCTAAAGTTTTTCAGGTTTCGCAATAGTAATTTGAGATTATATTGTGTATATACTATCCTTTTAGCTTGTTTTCTTTTAGGTATCTGCTATAGATCCGAGATCTACCGAAGTGTGGCTCTGCTTGTTTTAAAAGTACAATACACGTTAATGGGAGTATTAATAACTTAAAAAATCTTGCATACAGTAATCAAAAAACCCAGTGAGGATCGATCGATATGTATAGTAGTGTAGATGGTTATGTTTTATAAATGTTTATAGGTTTTTATTTAGGTCTTAGGGGATTCAGGATTTACTCAACCCTTCTAAGATCAGCCCAAGTCAGATGAAAATCGAGGTATTAAAATCAGTTATCTATACTATTATAAAATTATTTATAAAATTGGTTATTAGTCTATCTGTCTGTGTGGCTCTCACGACTAAAATACTAAACCGATACACCCAAAATTAAGTACAAAGATGGTCCACATATCTAGGAATGCCTTAAGGTCTATTCACTTCCCGGAGTTCCTCTCGGGCTACGCCCCTTGGATGTCCAAAATTCTGAGGTAAGGTTTTGAAAAGTAAATATTAATTGGTCTCTCTGGAAGCACAGGAAAACTCGCAATGTTTACCTTTGCGTTGAAATTTCAAAGTAAACAATCAGAACTGTCAAGCGCTTATTTGACAATTTCAGACAGCTTATCCAAACAAATTAAATATAACATTTTACACAACGCTAAGTGGTACAGTAGGGTTATTTATTCTAAAACTATGTTGTTAATTATGGAAATAAAAACGGTACAATACCTACAACATGTAGTCTAGGCATTATTATTTAAACGGTAGCAAACGATCAGCTTCTTAGCATGAACACAGGCTTAAGACTGATTCTTTGCAGACTCAAGACAGTTTATAATATAACCTGACCCAGTTTGATAAATCATATTTGAGTTGGAGATACGGCCAAATAACGGCTATTAGCAGGCGAATGAGAGGTTATTTATGAGTCAGAGGTGGAGGTTATTGAGTGGGAGGGGGTGATTTGGCTGCGGTTCTATCGCCATTGACACCTCCTATAGTACTTCTGGTCCGATATACATGACTGGCCTTTATCTTTACTGTAATAGTAGAACCCGTGCCAAACATTACTTCGAATGTGTTGTGAAATAATACTTGCTAAATTTTGACATTGTATTGCATCGATCAAATTTTCTCAGGATTGGGAATATTACTTAAGTATCTGGTAGAAATTGTTAGAAACATCGCTTTTAAACACCTGTATGCAATTTTATCAAAATACCAACGCAAGTTTGTTTTCCTACAGTTACCTAAAGTGGGCTTCCTTGAACTGATTATAGCAAGTATTTTAAGCCAAGTATGAATGGAGATGAGTGTAGGATGAGTGACGCGATCTTGTAGTCTTGTTACTGACTAAGGCCGACATGTTCCTTAGACACAGCTGTTAATTAATAGCCCATACAGCCAATTGCAACTAAGGGACCTATAGTCCAGGCGCTAAACGGGTTGAGTATGCACTGAAAGTCTGACAAAATTTGATTTTTGATTATTGTTGGGGACATCTAGTAGATGAAAAAAATCGATGATGTCGCATTTCTAGGGTGGTCACAACTCGGGGGGGAGGGGGGGAAGTTGTGCGGGTCATCGGTTTACGTTTCCGCGTCTAACTCACAAACGGTTAATGATGGAAAGGTGAATTAAGCGTCTATCTACGCCTAAATATATTGTCTTTTAAAAAGGTTATTACAACCTTTCTTATATCTCTTATACTTTAGGCGCTAATCATCATTTATTGCAAAAAATAAAATTTAAAAATACTTTAAAATGAAATATCGGAAATATTGCGCTTGTTTAGGGCATGTTACAAACTATTTATGGTTAGAAAAACTAACAAGTAGTACAACAACACCAAGTTTAAAGAAATCCGTGCAAAAACAACAGAGCTACGTTGATTTCAGTAAGAGTAAACGTGGAAAATTCGTAGTAGTATCGAGGCGCGCATGGATGGTACGTAGCCCACAGTCAATATAGGTTTGATGTTGTAAGTAGCTATGGGAAAGCTGAATTTTTCTATGCTGTTAGACCATGTTGAGATGAGCATTTTCCCAAAAGTCAACACTCCTCCCCCCTTGTGCTTTCCTCTACCCCCTCCCCTTTTTAGATAAATTTACAGCCTCTTAGAAATTAAGCTATAACTTTAAAACGGGTAAGGATAATAATGCAATATTTGATTAATCATTTAGCGTTACGATAATCTACAAAAAGAATTATTAGATGAATAAATATTTAAAAAGGATTATTATAGATTTCTGATGAAGAAGAAGAAGAAAATGTGTTCATTGTAATAAAATATCAATACAGTGTTTTTTTATTTAAATGCAAAGAACAATGGTCAAAGACCGTCTGTTTTGTGTTACACACTGATTTTAAAATATTTTGAAACAGTTTAAAAAGATTCCATGAATCACATACAATTATTCATAAAATAAACTTATTTCCACTACAGAACATACACAAATAGCACTACATACTAATAGATCAGATATCAATTAAACGAATAATAAAATTTAAATGTAGCCTACTGAGAATCTGAATTTTTCCTACAAACAGTTAATAATCCATAAAACAAACCTGTTACTTTTATAATTTACTTTAATAGATACTTAACAAACAATATTTTATAAAAATTTTTAAATTACATAGATTTTTCCAATTTTGGTATTGATATCTCAATCCTTAAATTTAATAATTATACTCCATTATCAATTCCCATCCTTTACTCCACGCCTCTTTAAGATAATTTCCAAGTGCCCGCCAATCTTTGCCATTTAAAAATTCAAAAAAACTCATATTCATTTAAATATAACTTGTTAGACCAAAATTGACGTATATTTTTTTAAATTGGACATTCTGCTATAAAAGGGTACACGTTTCATCCCGGTTGAGATTACATAGTGAACATGCATAAATTCTATTTTCCATATAGAGTTAACTTTTTATTAGACGACCCCTTTTATTTGTAAAAAATGTTTTTAGGGATGGTTACGAATAAAAAATATATATTTACCATTTTCCAATATGGCCAACAACTTTGTTATTTCTTATGGAATACGCTGTATTTCAGTATTCTTTTAGAATTTAAAAGCTATTTTTTTATTCGTGACATTTTTTCTCTAAACCTACCCCATTTAGGAGTTACAGCGTGTTATATCTAAAAGAAAGGCTTGTGGTGTACATTCGGCATCCTGTAGCTCATAAACGAGTAAGTTGAGAGAGAAAGTGCAAAGAATAAATAAGTCACATATAAAAAAAAACAAAAAAAAAAATAAATAAAAAAATAAATAAGAATAAATAAGTCCTCGTTCAAAAAATATATTAAATACGTTAAAAAATACTGATTTTGTTGTTTTAAAAATGGCCACCATTTTCAAAAATGCTAGCTTACTTTGATATTAGAACAATTTATTTTATGGTTTTTTTTAATGTAGATGTGATTTGAAAACTTGTTTATTCTTTGAATTTCCGCTCTTAAACTTACTCGTTTATGAGCTACAGGATGCAGGATGTACTCACAAACCATTTCTTTTTCGATGTAAATCCTAAACAAGTAGCTTTAGAGAAAAATGTCAAGAATAAAAAGGTTTAAAAATTGTGCGTTTACATTCTAAAACAATCATAAAATACAGGGTATTCCATAGGACTAACAAAGTTGTCAGCCATATTGGAAAATAGCGAACATATTTTTAAAATTCGAAACGACTAAAAAAACATCTTAAAATAAAGGGTAGTGTCCCATAAGAAGTTAACTCTATATCTCATAATAAAAAAGTTATCTATTGGTTCACTTTAGGTGAGACACCCTGTATAATAAAATGAGGCTCTGGCGTACAGCAGCAAATGCACGATATTCGTTCATATGTATCCTCTACAGTCTGTATATGTACTGAATGAGCTACATAACGTTAATATAATCTATATAAAGCGGCAAATTCAAATACAAAAACCATAATATACGTAATTTTTTTCATTGTTGCGGTGCACAAAAAAGCCAGAGTCCTGTAAAATCAATATTCTGTACTATCTATAACCACTATATGCAAATAAACTGTTAATAACTATGTATCATTTTAAAATGTAAACTATGCACGCCAAATTTTGTATCAAACATTTTGTTGTGCGACCTCGTATAAAAAATCTACAAAGAAAAGTTTCATAAATGCCTTTCATGTGCCATTAAAGTGCCACACAAAGTGTTTCTTGAGTGCAATATGCAGTTTATCCTTCGCAAGGGCAATTATATCTAAATCTCTATTAGTGATCGTAGCTGTTCATTCAAATTTCACCATCATGTCTTTGCATGTTTTATGTTCCTATTTATCATTGTTATGTGTCTTTGTATAGCTTCCTTGTTTTTGTGTTATTTATATGCTGTTATTTATATTTAGATGCTCTATCCATTGTTGTTAAATATTACCATGTTAAATTAATCTGTTTCCAAATCACTTCTTGTATTTGCATTAGTACCTGGTCAAACTTTCACCTCATTGTTCTTGTTGGTTCTTGTTATGTTTGTTATTGCTATTCTTGTTATTAGTTATTATTGTATAGAGCTATTTTTTCCAATCATTTCATTATTGTTATTGTTATTATATTTTTATGCAAAACAGTGTAATCTGCCAATGTATATTATTGTCAAATGGTGTTTCCGTATGAAATAAATAAATTAATTAATTAATCCGTAAAAAATATTTTTTTATGTCTATGATATTTTTTAATTATGAATATTTAGGATACCATGGTAAATACACTTCTGTAGAGTATCGTAACACAAAATGATTAATAAAAGATTGCGTTATTATCCTTACCCGTTTTAAAATTATAGCTTAATTTCTAAGAGACCGTAAATTTATCTAAAAGGGGAGGGGGTAGAGGAAAGCACAAGGGGGGAGGAGTGTTGACTTTTGGGAAAATGCTCATCTCAACATGGTCTAACAGCATAGAAAAATTCAGCTTTCCCATAGTTACTTACAACATCAAACCTATATTGACTGTGGGCTACGTACCATCCATGCGCGCCTCGATACTACTACGAATTTTCCACGTTTACTCTTACTGAAATCAACGTGGCTCTGTTGTTTTTGCACGGATTTCTTTAAACTTGGTGTTGTTGTACTACTTGTTAGTTTTTCTAACCATAAATAGTTTGTAACATGCCCTAAACAAGCGCAATATTTCCGATATTTCATTTTAAAGTATTTTTAAATTTTATTTTTTGCAATAAATGTTGATTAGCGCCTAAAGTATAAGAGATAGAAGAAAGGTTGTAATAACTTTTTTAAAAGACAATATATTTAGGCGTAGATAGACGCTTAATTCACCTTTCTATCATTAACCGTTTGTGAGTTAGACGTGGAAACGTAAACCGATGACCCGCGCAACTTCCCCCCCTCCCCCCAGAGTTGTGACCACCCTAGAAATGCGACATCATCGATTTTTTTCATCTACTAGATGTCCCCAACAATAATCAAAAGTCAAATTTTGTCAGACTTTCAGTGCATACTCAACCCGTTTAGCGCCTGGACTACTACACTTTATAGTGGAATCCGAACCACATTTTTGCCTTGTAATTAACGAATTGGTCTAATTATCAGGATAGTACTGCGTCGTTGTAGTACTCACTAGTGCGGACGTTAATCCACACCAGGGAATATCGCATCCACAGTGCATACCAAAGTACCTTGGATCTTCTCTTGGTCCCTATCTTAATGTCTATACACTTTTTTATAGTCCCTGACGTTCGTCAGGAGTCCAAGTTGCTTATCCTCAGAGAATCAATAATTTAAAACTTTGACTGACATTTTGCTGACACCCTCAAATGAAACTTAGCAGTTCCGTTTCAAAACTTCATGTGAACACGAATACGCATTTCCTGTCGTCCAAAGATAGATTATCGTGACGTCAGTGGTTATCATTTGTTCAACAGTTGCAAGATGTAACAGTTTACGTGAAAAGGACGACATTTCAAGTTGCAGAGTTGATAACTCTAAGTTATACATGTTAGAAACATGTCTTGTGTGAGAAACTCAGCATAAGTGTGAGTGTAAAAGTGTGTTTAACTCCTCTAGAGAAACTCGGGGGAATAGTTTAGCTTGGCATTTGAAGGATCAGTATTAGAGATAATGTTAACTTTTGGGGTTGAGTGATACACCGTATCGCACTTTGAAGTACAGATTTACTTGTTTCATTAGTTTAGTTTAGCAGTGAAGATTTGTTGGTAGTTTTATCAAATGTTACTTTGCTTTGTGGTGTAGAAATACTGTTTGTTTCACTACTTGTACTACTTTATGTTGTAGAGCTACTAGTTGTTACATACCACACTTTTTAGTGCAGGTTTAGTGGTTGTCTAATACATATTAATACTGTTTGTAGTGCAGATTTACTAGTTGTTTTTATTAAATGATTTCTAAAATACTAAAATGACAAAAGTAACTAGTATAGATTTACCAGTTTTTTTTATAAATTTGTTAATTATTTCATTCATTTCTCGCATTATAATGATACACAATTTATGCATCGCCACGGAAATGTTTTGCAAAAGATACATTTTGTCAAAAATGCTACAAATTTCAAATAATTATCGTCCCAAATCATCAATATTGTTACCTAATTTGTTTTTGAGAAGCTGTGAGTGGAAGGAACTAAACTTTACATCCACAAATATTAATTTATTGTAGATAATCAGAGTCTTACTAAACTATGAGCTTACAAGCTTACAAGCTAGGAGCTATACGAATACAATAAGATACAGAGATGATTGTTTAGCCAGTGGAAGCACGGACAACGCAATGTATTGATTCAGAGGACGGATGTATTGTAGCGTTCAACAGACTCAGGTTTGGTGTTATTAAAACTAAAACCGTGTAAACACTACAAATGAATGTATTTATATAACAGGGTGAAATATAATTACTAAATCAACTTTATGTCGGAGCAAACTAAAAATAATATTTTATTTTTGGGTCACCAAATTTTAAAGTTATGTTGTAGATGAGAAGTAATCGTGTGCAATACAAATAGTGTATCCTACCCCACATTGCAGAAACCCTAAAGAGTAAACTATTTTACATTTCTGTTTATTTTATTTAAAAAGTTCATAGTATAAATGTTTTCTTGGATCTACGCCCGATATAGTGACCTCAATGTTTTTACGAGCTCAATAATGTGCTGCTAGCTGGAACAAGTTTGTTTTTTCAAATTGAAAAATCTTACGTTGATATAAAACATAAAGTAATATGTAATATTTTATCACAATGTATTTTAACAATCAAGTTATCTGTAACTAATATCTTGTACTTATCTTTTATCTTGTATTCTAGACACACAAAACCCCTCGAGACTCGTAGTCTAATCTGATTGGCAAAATTTATTGAGATATAATTAATTGAAAAAATATAGAAAATATAAGTAACTATTTGAACGGGTTTTTTGTCTTTTCTGGACGTCATATCGAAATAGTAAATTAAGGCTGAGCCTAAGCATTGGCAATACTACATAAAAATACTACTTCCCCTTAGAAATTATCACAAAAAATACCACTAAGGAGTTAAGGTATGTTGACTCAATTTAACTTCTCGTAAATTGAAAAGCTTGTTGGCGTTTCACAACACGATAAATCTCTGCTTGATTTTAGATACATTTAGTACTACGCTGTTCTTGTTGAAACTCCGTCCTAGCATGACTGTGCATGTATAACATGTTTACAAACAAACACAAAAGGCTAAATTCTGATAATAGACATAAATTATTATATTCTTTTAGAACTTGTTTGGATAAAAATGATTGTTTAGTCAAGTTATATGTCTTTGTATTTCCATTTGACGTTGTTACAGGTTTGTAGATTTATAGGTTATGTTTTAGTCAAAACTAATGAACGTTTTACAGAGCTTAAAAAGCTACCCCAGAAGATGCTAGTGCTAGTCGCCGGGGGCCAGTGAGAAGTGGCATAAGAGGTGTCTTTATTGCCTGTTATACAGGGTTTGAGAACTTGAATGTTTTATTCACTATCCGTTGTAGTTTCTCTTACAACTCAATGTGCATTTTGAATAGTTGATATACATGAATATTATTGTACATGTAGACTCAAGTTGTCAAGTCTAAAATGTGCATGTATCATTGGACACTCAAATCACCACGGTAATGGATGTAGCTTGGTTCTTGGAGTACAAGATAGTAATTTACTTTAATAGTTTGAAAATTTACAATTCCTCAATTTGTTGACTACTGAAGTAGACATCCCAATTGCATGGACCAGCCGGTGCCAATTTCTTGTTTCCGAAGCAAAATAAGATCAGTGGGTTAACCTTTTCAAGATTAACCTTTTCAAGATATGTTTCTTTAGATCAGCTATTAGTTTAATTAATAACCTACTAATTTACAATAAAATTGTTTCTTTTAGGTCTACGCAATAAAGAGTGATTAACAATAGATTTTCACAAACTGTTTAGTCTCTTGTTAATAACTGTGATTCAATTGAAGGAACCGATGTAAAACTAAAATTTATATTTAAACCGTTATTGGCAACAGAAAGTTGGTCAGCATAACTGGATCATTGAAAATTTACCTTAAAATAAATTATACGAAAGGGGCGAAGCCCTAAAGGAAATTAAGTTTTTGATTACCATTTGCAGATGCGGTATATCGTCTTTAAAATGACATCGATCTCAAAATTAAGTAGGACGGCTGGAAAAGGGATGTAACTGGAAAACCCTTATTGTAGTATATGGATATATAGATTAGAATAGACGTATATGTTCTTAATAAATTTTTGATCTAATATCCACATATAAAATATTGCCAAACGAAAAGTTTCCAAACATGTGGCCAGCTGAGGCAAGATGACTGAAGTTGTACAGCTCGATTCGGTGTCCCAGTTTGTGTCGTTCAGACTCTTATTTAATTTGACAAGACAGCTGTGGCCAAACTGTGACTTATGGTTATATTGTTTTCTATACACCAAACGTTACTCTTATCTTGTATCTTTTCCATTTTAAATCACAAACGGCTAACAGTTACAACACTACGCTCTGCACTATGGTGAATTCTAAAAAATATCTGATTCAAAATATCAATTTTCCACCGACAATACATCGCGGGAAATGATAGCCATGTGAGATGACAAAAGCTTCCACACTTGGCTGGGCTTCAATGTGATGAAACTGAACAATTTGTTTCTCGGAGTCTGGTCTCGAGAGTATAGCGACTCGAAGTTATTAAACATCCACTCGACTGTGCTACAAATACAATACTCGAAAGGTATTGTAGTCAAGTTTGTTTGTTATACATCTAACTGTCCCATCCAATTGTTTACGTTTTTTAAGATATTAATTCGACCACGATTTGTGAAAAACAAATTTTTCATGACGTTTCGTAATAGGAATCCCGTCCTTTAGTAAAAAAAGAATACCTGAGGACTGGACCAAATTCCAGATCCCGAAACGTTTGAAAAATTTTTTTTACGATTGTGGTGGAAATGCCCAAAATAATTTCACTTGGGCGTAAACTTACTATTACGATAAATGAACTTAAAAGTAGTTAATCGTTTGTTAAAATATCTTACAACAAATAGGATCAATACGGATTTCACAATAATTTATTTGTGGCAACTTTCGAACACACTGTATATGGGGAAGGTGGGAACATAGTACTGTCACGTTAGAAGTTAGATGATAGATAAAATATTTATGCCCATACTGCAAAGACATGATGCAAGAATATCAGTCGTGTTTATGCAACTTATTTATGCAAAACGTCGTAGTTCTTCAAGTTGTTAACTGTTATCTTCTTAAAATGAACATAAACAGTTAAAAATCAGAGGCGATCTGTGTAAATGCACTTATCGTCGAGCGGGAAGAACTAAAAGCAAGCGCGCGTTTGTTGAAATTAAAAGGTAATGCGGCGTCTCAGGTTGAAGGTAAAAGCATTAAAAGTCAGCGCAAAACAATTCCCTTGCGTACCTCTGGGGAAATATTACCCCGCTCTTTTACACCTCACTCGCGTGGAGACTTTCGTACACTTGTGCGCTTGTTTTAGAATTTCCTTGATATTGTGTAAGCTTAAACGATATTAGCCCCATCGTTTCACTGACATTGTAAACACAATTCCTGTGAAAAGTGAGTTAAGCTGAGATTTTCATTTTAGAAGACTTGAATTATTCACGCCACGAGTTTTGAGAATACTAAGTTTTATGAAAGTCTTGGAATACGTTTTATACCTTAGTGGTTTTACTGTAGTCGGTATGAGATGTAAACCTATTTTACCTAACCCGCCATGTTAAACTTCCCTATCCCAAGCGCGATGTATACAACTTCCTTACTTCTCGAGTGATGTAAAGTTGAAAAAAACTCACTCAGTGATGTAACAAAACCCATTTAAATAACATTGAGTGATTAACTTAAAAAAATATACCTCTATGGAGGCATCGACATTGAACGCTATAAATCAGCTGTGCGCTTAAATGTTATTGTTATGCTTTAAAGTATTTTCCTAACCTAGCTTTTGTTTGTAAAAGAACGTTACTGTTAGACGATGAGTGAAATGGATAATGAAAAATATTGTACGTAAGCCCATGTATATTGTCGGGTCAGGTAAAATCTTGTACGTTACACGTTGCGCAAGAGCGTGTTTACATCTCTTAGGTGAATTATGCAACTCGCTTCCGCTCGTTGCACAACATTCACCTGCGTGATGTAAAAACGCTCTTACTACACTTGTAATGTAAATAGCTATTAGTAAACTTTCAAACAAACTCAATAATGTTTAATTTTGAAAGTCGATAGAATCAATACCTAACTCAAAATATTTACTACCTTTTAAATGGGCCAAAATACCCGTAAGCCTCAAAGCTTTCATAAAACTGCCTTTGAACGAGAAATATGTTTCATAAAGACAGATATTATCCTTTGGGGAAACATACTTTCTTTTACACGACAAATTGTTGACAAGGAACAGGTACCCCAGAGGAACCCCTACTATCCTCTCTTTTTGTAACTCAACATTATTCCAGTGAAATCTTCCCCATTCAAAGAATTCATCTAAAAGTAAAGATATAAACTCAGTTCATACTGTGGTAAGATCTAGGTTAAAGTTCACACAATAACTTTAAACAGGACACAGACTTCACTCTTTAAAATACCACAAATAAAACGTTTCTAAGTTAAAAGTATAATTTTGTTTATAACCGTTTTGATATTAGTTTTGGCTATGGGAAATAATAGAAGATATGACTTAGGATTAAAATTAACGTAAACGCTAAAGCTGAAAAAAATAAATTAAATGTATACAATGTTTATGCAAATTTGTATCAAAAGTTTCCAACGTTATTTAAATTATATTATTAATACAATAAGTTTTCTTGATTTTATAGTGCCTAGTCTAATTTATTGGATAATCTAGCTGTCTGGGTTTCTCATAAATAGTTCAACAACACTTTTTATTGTAAAGTTTGTTACATTATGAATTTTTTTCGACAAACCCGGATAGCAAGGGAGTCTGATTAAACTGAGCTTCATAAAAATATATAATACGATTTGTATGTATTTATGTATGAGGTAGGGTCCAGGAGATTAGGGGCATTTTAGACATAGACATAGACATATTTTATTCATGAATTTGGTACAAATTATACAATGCACATCTCAATCGTTAAATACATTATATGGTCTAGTAGCATTTAAATCAAAACGAAAAATTTAGTTAAGTTAAAACAACAAACGTAATCATGATAATTACTACTTAGATATTGATAATAATCCTTTTAGACTTGAAAAAAGTAGTTAGCAAAAAGTTAAAGTTAAAACCAAATACGCTGATGGAATCGGGCACTACCAATTATCTTTTAAATGGAATTACTAGCAATAATTACAATGACAATCGCCGTATCCCAGATATTGTTTCTGATATGGTCTTGCAATTTTTTTTAATGCAAGCCATTGAAACACTCCCCTTAAACTATGATGTATACGATATAGTTTGGTTTGGACTTAGAAACTGCAATGTTTGTCATTTGTAACTTCTAAACATTAAGCAACCATGTGTAGAAACACATTTTGCACAATGAACTAAAATTTCAATATTCAATAGGCTAGTATATTTATCACTAGGGCGTAACGTGGCTCTTTTAAACCCGAGCTCAATTTTCACGAACCATGGTTTGGTATAATGTGGGAGTGTATTGAACTACATTTTTCGTCATATTCAAACTAAGTTATACAACGAATATACTTTTCAGGCAAAGATAACCTCTCAAATCGACTTCCAACTTGATTTTCAATTTTGCCAATGAAAACAAGCAGCTGTTAAGAAAGTGATTCAATCATTTAGCCTATTGCGATTGGATTAGTCTAAATAAATATACATCCGGATGTGTAACTCACTGATCAGGTATACCCGTTCGAACAGACTTCTATAAGAGCTAGCGGATCTGAAATTTGGCAGGACTAGGTTTAGTCCCAAAACCACCCAGAAAACTTTCAAACGAAACCTTTAGAGACCACAACCCCCAAAAATTAAAAATAGCGGATTTTAGAAAATGTTTGGAAAGGTGATTTAAAAACGTTTGTCGTGGCCAAACTGTCGGTCGAATCAAAATACGGAGAGCAAGTGTCCTTTATTTTAAACGAGTTAGAACTTTGTAATTTAAAGTTAAATTTTAATTGCGATGAACATACATGATTTTACTTAAGTTAAAGTGTTTCCACCATGTTCCTTCAAGTCCAAACATAATTTACAAATTACTACTTTTAAACCATACAACGTGTCCAATCGACTCATATTATCCAACGTTTATCACCCAGTCAGGTATTAGCAAAGTGGACCTGTGGTTGGGGGTGACAGGGGGGGGGGTGTTAGAGGGTCCAAGTACCTTCTTGACCTTGTGCCAACCTCTCAACTCTGTCACCGAGCTGTATTGGCTGCGTCAAGTTTTATCAAAATTTATTTAGCGGCACAATCATAGTGTATTGAGTGGTTTGGTACGATTTTTTATTAGTTACTTGGTGGCAGGGTCAATTTCCCCTAACATCGTTTGGTGCTACAATTTACAATGGCGAGACTAATCGTAACCAAGGGTGAAAACTACTAGAATAGTAGTGGGTGTAGTAAAGAACATGGTGTGGAATTAGATTTGAACTAAGTCGCTTGACCACGACGAGAGACTTGAATTGACTAGAAACCCTAGTTTTGTGAAGAGTTCCGAAACAAATTAACAACTAAAAATTACTTAAACATTTTCATACATATAAATTTGCTTTGGTAGCAACTGAAAGGTTGTAAAAATCAAAAAGTTTTAGTTTTGTCCAAATCATAATTATATGTTAGTATTTTGTAAGAACAGGTCGAAAAAGTTCGTATACATCAATGTATTTGTAAAAACTCCTCAAATGTGTTGAAAGCCAATGTTTCATTTTTAATAGTTTATTTTATGACTTAACTGCCGAGATCAATATTTAACACCCCCTTTTATTTTTACTGATGGAATATTTTTACTGATGGAATAATGGCCAATTAACTGTATATCTACCTTTTAATAACCTTGTCTTTTTAAACGATAATCTGAACAATAAATAAAGATTTTACGTCAACGTTGAAGCTTGTAAAACATTACTTCAGAACTTTTTGTAATATTGATTTGCAACAAAACGGAACTAAACTCGAAAATAAACGCAAAGCAATTAAGTCGAAGTAATTTCAAATGCTTGCTTTAACTTCCCAACATACGAAACAGACACTTTATTCAATACAAAGATAAAAGGCGAAGGCTATACTACACTCTTTTAGAGAGACCCTGAATCAAGGTGGTGTATATTATGAGGTGTTATATACAAGGGAACCTCGATAACAAGACTAACAAGTCACCCTTGATAACGAGTGCCGTCTTCAAATCCTCTAGAATTTATCTAACCCCTATTCACAAGTTATTGCAAACCTCGATAAGAAGTCAACCTTGATAGCAAGTATTTTAATAATCCCCATGAGAGTCTTGTTATCGAGGGTCTACTGTGTATTATTAATTGTGCACAATAAGTTGTTCCAGCTGCGATGCAATCTCATGGTCTACTTTGAAACGTGGCCCTCTGTTAAAAAAGGGAGTCTACTGTATTTATATAACTAAATTTAATTTAAGTCTTTACTGATTTACGTTGTAAGTGTTAAATACTATTCTACAGTACTACGGTACAAGTAAAGTAAAGTATACAAAAGAAAACTGCTTATAGGAACGTTTTGCGTTTATCGCATAAAAATAACCATCTATTTGAGTATTTGCAAGGCAGACTAATGTGTTTCGGCTGGGAGGGAGACAAACTCAGAGCCGTAGCGTAGTCTTTGGCTATGACACCTCATGCCGATAAATTTAACCACCCCTTAACGAAACCGGAATACACAATCCCCCTTGCGTCTTTCTGAGGTGGTGGAACAACGTTCACAACAGGAGGGAAATTGTTGTTTCAGGAGGTTACTTCAGTTTGTTCAAACATCACACAATTAAGACGATAATTACTCTGATTTACTCGTTTTATCAGAAAATTGAACAAGTAATTAACCAAGAACTCTTTAAAAACTCGGAATCTATCAAAATTCCTGGCGGACTGTTAAACTATGCATATGTCAAACTTAAGATCAAACATAAGGTCTTCAATGCAATTACTCACTTTCCACTCTTGTTATCAAATATCAGTTCAAAAACAATTTCAACGTTTTAACTACTCAAAGTTAAATAGTAATGGCAAATGGATCCATATAATAGTTATTCAAATATTACAGTGGTATGATTACAGCAGATACAGATAATTTGAGTTAATTTATGATGCAAAGAGTTTATTTATGGCTATTTAGAAGACATGTAAAACTAATATGAAACTAAATTTAAAAGCCTAATGAGTACAACTTTAATTAAGGTTTATTAATACTTTTTTAAACCTTGCTCTAACTGATTTAATATCCTATGACCATATACAACGAAATTAATTAGATCTGCGCTGTAACAAGTGACTAATGTAACGACATTGATTCGAAACACGAATTTAATTATCCACATTTATAGCTCCAACCGTATTTAGCAAAGCCATACATATTACTTTGTTACTTGATTACGTTTTCGTTAGATATGTGTATTAAAACTATAACAAATACTACTATTTATACATTCGTCCGCAATATTTACACAAACTCATTCAGAACATCACAAGTGTGCGAGGTTAACTCTGAATAATTGGTAAAATGTATGTTAAAGGCAAAGTATATATCAGGCATTCTATACATTGCCTTTAATGAACCAGGCATATAAGAAATAGAGCTCATTATATACTGCCTATCCATTCTATAGAATTCCCGTTGGCACTGCAGGTATAAAAATATATCCACATAAAAAATATAGTATACGAATACTGTTGGGGATTCTTTTTGGACTTTTATATCCTTGTTTGCATTGATTTATTTAATCTAAAAAAAATAACCTAACCATATAAAAATATTTCACTATTCTAAAGGATGTTTTAAAGTCTGTTCATTCCTTTTTTGGTATTAGCTTATCTATTCTAAAATGATCTAAAATTACCTAACCTAACCTTACACAAAATAAACCAATACTGTTAGGTAAATAGCTCTTTAACAAAATTATCATTTTTTACTTTGCCTGACACACTTGTGGGCATGCTATAGTATTACACAAAATTCCTAAGCAAAGTGTATAAAATCCTATCGTTATTACTACATTTCTTGCTTAGCCTAAGAGCTTCAGGCATTGTAAAGAATGCCTGAATTATATACTTTGCCAGTAATATATACAATTTTTATCCAAACTGTTCTACAAATACACATGGTAGTACACAGAATTTCGATATTATCTATAATCAAAATACATAAAACTGTTCACAAGTAATAATTTGTGTACAATTCGAACGCTAGGTTAGATGGAACTTGTACTTGGACCTTACATCTCATACTAACCTATCAACTCACAGGATTCATATAAACTCTATACGTTACAAACAGTGACACATCTGTCAGATCACAAGCTGTCTCTTTGTAGACCTGAACAACCCCAACACAACAGACAACCCCAACACAACAGACAACCCCAACACAACAGACAACCCCACCACTCACCTTGATAGGCTAGAGCCAGACGTAGCACGAGTGCGAGAGAGATGCATATATGTGATGACGTCATGTAGATTGTGTAGACTACGAGTAGACACTGAGAGTGTAGACTTATCTCACATGTTCCCGTTGGTAGACTGAGGCTGTGATGTAGACAGGAGGTTGGTGCGGCTGCGCGAGGGGTGGCGGGAGAGATCAACAAGTATCCACCAGGAGGGTGTTTGATCAAAGTCTCTCCGTCTCTGTGTTGATCGCAGAACCCTTGAATACAGAGAAATATATAACTTGCTACTCCTCACATCTCGTACTTTGCGTAACGAATGTGTAATTTTGTCAACTAATGTCTTAGAAATATTGGTATTTCCAGTTATAAGACAATCACCATAATCTACGTTGAAACAAAACTATTAAAAAATAACCTTAAGGGTTAGATTGGATTAGGTAAGGTACAGTTAGAACCGAAACTTAGTCTAAATATCACATACTGTATTGTTTACTTTTTTACTGTTTCTATCTTCTATTTGTGCTTACAACATTAACCTATAAATATACTAATATTAACTCACTTAGCATTCAATTTGAAGCACCCCATTAATCTTACCCGTTTTGAGGTTTTCAAGAAAGTGATAAGATTTGGGCTAAATGTGATTGAATTTAAATTAGTGTAAATTTCCACACAGACATGATGAAAATCTGAAATATTTTGATTCTTCAGATCATTAAATATAGTACAAATTGAAATTGTAGCAATTTTAAATTAATACGTCAAACTATTTCAGTCGGAAACAAAGATAATCATTTCCCCTCTAATTGATCAGTATCTAAGTATTAAACTATTAACATTAGAGCTTATTAGTGGGTAAAACGTTGCTCGCCTCTGAGCGCTGAAAGCAGTTTGTGAAAACACCCAATCCTTTATAACGTTTTAAGGTTTCATTGTCAAAAGAGTTCTGCTAACAGAAACTGTCCAGAAGTATGCTTTCCAAATAATCTTGAACACATATTCTCTCCAGTTTTATAACGGTAATTTTACAATAATATATGAGCCACACAAAATATACTAATGATTTTAAGGTCAGTGAATAAAAAAACAAAATTAGGACATTAAAATTGGTCCAAACTTCATCACGGATTGAAACGATTAGAGAAGAGAGAATATAATTTAGCTTTTGGCTTGAGTAGTATCAAATATGAAGATTTAGAGATTTTACCTTGAACTATTTTATTCTTTGTTAACTTGATTTGTCCTGAGGTTAGGTATTTAGTGATAAAGAAAATAGTGATAGAGAGGAAAAATACTTAGAACTTGTTAGATACGTTGATAGAGAAAAATCACAATATAATTAAGAGTAAAAATTATAGAGTACAAACAATTAATATTTTCGTCAACATAAACAGAACATTTTAAAAACCAACAATAACAATAAAGCACATATGTTAATATAAAAAAAACCAAAACATGTGTTAGAGCCAGACCAAAGGCAAAACTATTTGAATGTTAAAACAAATTATGTCTTGGAGACAAACTGAAGGCAAAATGTATTTTAAATAGATAGAATACTCAAAACGGGTATAACACGTTTACAAGGTTATAAAAAATATCAATTAGTTTTGTTTGCGTAGAGCTAAATAGTATTTTATTGACGTTCCAATAAACATATTCTCGAATCATTTGGATTTAAAATAGTCGTTTCAATTTTAAGACATTATCAAGACTTACAGTAGTTGTTTTTGCTCAGCTTCTTTTATCAAGCAGTAAAGCTGGCTGTGGATCAATATATTTTTCTCCTAATCACTGAAAAACTACACAAATATCACAAAAATCACTGGTGAAATTGTAAAGAGAAGAACCCTTCTCGATGAATTCAACAGAAGTTAAACTGAAATAAACATAGACACATACCCAGTCAAGTAGATTCCTTAATTTTATTCGGTAGACACGAATTGACAATGAAACATTTACACATTCCGTCTGAAGGCAAGACTGATCACATCTCTTCACCTCAATTGCTTTCAGTTCCTGAATTATTCAGAAGGTTCTTCGGCAAATCCACTCGATTCGTCCATATGAAAAGATCACAACTTTAAACAGCTTACGGTTTTATATGTCTATTACTAGTTTTATCAGTACCGAATAAAATGTAGATAGACCTTTAAATAGTAAGATTGCCATAGTATTTTGTCAACTATTTTTCAAGTAAACAGCTCTAAAGTTATATAACGATAGGAAATCACTATATAATTTTGGAGACGCATATTCCGCAGTAATATACAGAATGTGTAGCAGAGTATACAGATTGAAAAAATACAAAAATAAATACAGGTGGAGTGGTAGTTCCATTTCCGACTTAACCAACTACACAAAATTAAGATAAACCACAATATTCTAGTAACAATTGTTTAGTTAACTATCCAACTTAAATTTGTAAAATAAAAAAGTGGTAGGTAGTAAAAGTAACGAAAGCAATATTGTAGTAACATATTGATATATGATATTTCATTCACTTCGCAAACTATTAATTTATTTTAACCTCTTTACACCTAACTTATAAGATTTTTTTTATTAAAAAGGCTTTGGGATCAAATGCCTTTTCTCAATCCATGTAATTTCAAGACAATTTTGAAATATTATAAATTATTCGGGTTTAATTAAAAACATTGGATAGCTTTTAATCTAAGGCGGAAGCTATATACAGGGTTTTAATAAAATAATGGTAGGGTTCTAACTGTCTGTAAAACTATTATAAGACAAATTCAATATTTTATATTGATACCCCTGTATCCGGTAGCTCAAACAGTTTTGTTTACATTAATTGAAACAGCTGTGTTGATTGTTGTGCTAGTAGACAACCTACTCATTCTTTTAAATAAATTTCAAGTTGTATTTTATTAAATTCCATGTTGATGGCCCCTGGATTACTATGAATGACTATAATATTGTGGTATAATTACCTCGTCAAGTAATCCAAATGATGTGATGTTAGGCTAAAAACCTACATGTTTCGCCGTTAATACGGCATCGTCAGGGTACAAACACAGTAAGACATTGCTGTCACACGCATACAATAAATAAATAACACGAAATGTACGAATGTTCGTAATTCGTTTCGTGTTATTTATTTATTGTATGCGTGTGACAGCAATGTCTTACTGTGTTTGTACCCTGACGATGCCGTATTAACGGCGAAACATGTAGGTTTTTAGCCTAACATCACATCATTTGGATTACTTGACGACTTAATTATACCACAATATTATAGTCAGTGTATTTTATTATAACATGTTTTCCGTCAAGAAAAGTGTGTAACTAAGTTAACTAAAGTCAGTGACTCTAGTATAACGGCCATTTAGGATGTCAAAAACATAGTTTAGCCTTTCTACTAGTATTAACCAGGTATGCAGTCCCCATTGTAACAAGGTACATGTTGCACTGTGGGCTGAGAAGGTCATCGTCTGGACTTAGTAGATCAAGCAATTGTTGTCATGTTGAAGCTTATTAGCTATGTATAAAATCTTTTTTAGTTTTTTTGTTTCTTTTCACGTTTTATTTTTATTTCATAACCAAACACCACCATATCTTTATGGAAACCCTGTATTTTTACTTAACACTACTTAATAGTAAAGTCAAAAAGGGAGTAAAAATTGTAAAATAAAAAATGCCCCTTCTATAGAAAAAGTTTTCGACATTCTTTGCTTACTTTTTGCAATTTAACATAGAATAAATCCCAAAAATATTTTTTAAGCTGCTGAACATCCTAAAAGGTTCATATTCTGATTGATTTTTCAAAAACAAAAATTTAAAATGCAATAAAAGATATTACCAATGGAGAGTGTGCATGGAGCATAACAACATTGAATAATGTAACGCTTTTCATCTCGGTATGAATTCATTTCCAACGCCTTTGTCAGCCAGACAGTGATTGTATAGATGCTCATCTGGTAATGGATCTTTTGCTAGTGACATGCCTTGAAATATCTCCTGTTGCATTATGGGATTGTGCTTTTCCAGCTTTTGAATCTCATCCAACCCTAAATATTTTTTAAATATCAACATGTAGTGATATAATATGAGTGTAAGTTTGAGAGGTATTATTTTTGAATCCACCATGGTGGCGTAAATATATTTTATAGAAAATCCAAAACGCTATGAAGGGTTTAAAAATATCAAACTTTTGTAGTTATAGCTAGGATTGAACTCGTCATTAATCGACCAAAGTTCGTGATGCTATCAATGAAAAACAAGATAAACAATTAAAGCGGGGTTTTCTGTCGTAGAACGTTCTAAAATTATTTCAGTTGTTCTAATTTTTTTGTGATTATTTTTTATCGAATTGGTGCGGAGGGGTTTTGCCAATACAGAGAACTGTCTTCATCACTTAGAGCTCTTTTCATTTCGTTTTGTAGATAGGAGGTACAGTAGTGGATCTAGTGCTAAAGGGTTCCGAAAAACACCGTTGAAATCTTATAGAAGGGAAGAAATCTTGAATAATTTATATTTGCATAGGTACTTAAGTCAAACATGGACGCCCTACAGCTGCAAACTAGTTAGAATTCATTTAGAATTATTGGAATTCAATACAACCGTAGATTCAACTTTGCCAGGGCACATTTAAAACAGTGCTACAGCTGTTATCCCATGGGTCTAGATGTGCATTTGCTTAAACACCTTAGTTTAACAGAGTACAAGGCACGGTTTGAATTATTTATAGTGTGTTGCAGTATATCGCGGGAGATGGAACGTAGTTTGTGTTCGAATCTAGCAAACATTCTCGATATGAAATTATAAACATCAAATTTAAAAGGAAGCCAAAGTGTTGATAGATTTTTTTTAGAAATTGAGCCTAAAATGGCAACACCGCTGAACCAGCCTAATGAAACAGCTGTTCCACTAAAATATTTACACTTTGTTTTTACCGTTATTACCATGGAAATATTTCGACCAGTGCGACGCGACGTTGCCACTTACCAACCCTGCAGACCTTTACTAGAGGAGGCATATTAATATTCTCAAAATTTCCTTTTAGGCTAAATGTTTCTTTATCAATCTTATCTTTAATCTCGATTGATTCATTGGTCCACTCTGGCACTGGCACTGATCGAATTAAAACAAATAGACTATCATAAAATGAAATGGTACAATAGAATAGTCTGATTACTATAGCCAATGGCGGATGTGTAATAGATGGTAGCTTTTAAAAACCACATTATTCTTCTCTGTTATATTCTCTTTTTAAATCAAGAGAGAGGCAACTAATATAAAGTAAATTAACAAACAAAGTAGTCTTAAATAAAAAATTCAAAGTTTGTCTTGAATTATCTGTAGATTCATTTTATACAGCGTGACAGTTTACTTTTAACTCAGACGTTCGTCGTGGATCGTGAGTTTATACAATTATGTGAGTTTGTTGTGAAGTGAGAAGAGACAAAACTCTCAACACTTGACACACGCAAATGTTGGCAAAGTTGGATTGTTTTGTGTCAAAGTTGGACTCATTTATTTAAAGTAGGTAGTTTTAAACTCTGTATATGTTAACACTTTTGTAAAACAATTATTAGTGTTTCTTCCTAGCAGCATTTATTTGTACAATTTTAATAATTCATTTAAGTGATACATTTTTATCGGTTTTAGAAGTATACTATGATAATATACAGTATAATAACGTGACACGACATATTAATGCAACAAACAATTTTAATCATAATCCAAGAAATATTTTGCCAGTCTGTTGTTCCCTCTTTTCAACGTTTTAAGCCAACCAAACACGTTTTAACTATCAATACGAGTACATGTTTAGATTAAAAGTGAGTAGACCTAATTATTAGCTACGAAAAAACATGCTTCAGTAGCTTAAACTAAAAAAATCCATGCTACTGCAAAACCTGCAGATTAAGATAATTTTATGTTTTAAGGATTCAAAAATGTGAAATCCAATTTTAACCTCATAAACCCCCGTTCCCATAGTCCAAACTTGCTGGTTCACGAATCCATCTAAACTAATCAAAATCGCATGACTTTTGACCGAGTTGTCGTTCTAATGAACACATAAATATTTTTAAATGAATATGAACGGAAAGTGTGTTTTTCCTCTAGGGAAATCAAAAGGAAAAAATAATATCGGTTTCGGGTTCAGATCTTACACTGATACATACGCTTATTTCGTTCATAGATTATTCACTAAAACTAAAAAAATCTATGTATATGAAGAGGAGACTTAACAATTTGAATTTTGTAGATGGTTTCGATCGTCTACCTAATAGACCATCTACTTTACAAACATTGCATTCAGTGCATCAGATAAATTCCCGCCCGCCATTTGCTTTTCTTGACATATTACAAGTTGCCTTTTCAGTTATATTGCCACCAAGTGGGGGTATATTATAAGCATCTTCTTGAGTAATGTTTCAACTGAGTCATAAAATGATACTATTCTCCTTTATGTTTGCAAAATTGTCTTTTCATTTTGGTACTTTGTAAAAAACAATTTTTGATTATTGTTATTTGTGTCACATTTGTTGGAAATAAAGATAAAAAGACTTGAATAATATTTCGCAAATATTATTCAAACCGTTTTTAATATTATACTAAGTAGTTTAATAATGTTGAAACTCAAGAACAGTGAGATATGGAAGGAGAGATTAACACGTCTTCATCAACTTGAGATGTTGTTGGTTAAGTGATAAGTAGCATCGGTATAACTTAGCTCAGGACGGGTCGCCGTTCATTATATAAATTGGAAGTAACCATCGCACGACGTAGCAAATATACTATATTAAATAGTAATAAATTTAAATATATTCAAATATCGTTATTTGTAACCAAACATTTCCTTAAATGTTTTAAATTTTCTAATAGAACAACAATCCAGTGGATGCATACAGAAATATTCATTGTTTCTTTTTGTGTGTAGTGTATGGTTTTAAATTTTGTATTGTTTTTCTTACACTTTTTTTATGAAAATAAGTCGAGTTTTAGCGTTGAAATAGATAGTTCAAGTTTCTAAAAGTCATAAACGTTTCATACTTTATAAATAAATACTAATAAATATTTTACAAATAAGAAAGTAAAATGAAGACAAACCATTATCAATCTTACAGGGATGTGAACTGCATTGAGACGAATACCAACCAACAAACAATGCATGTTAGGTTTTATACTACAAAGTACACATGGAACATGGTATACAACAAAGCCATTTAACTCAGTGTACATTCTCTGTGTCATCTGTACATCGTGCAAAGAGACTTTCTACATACAAGCAGCAGTTGGCTATTCCTTTTAGAGAATTTCCCAAATAGGGAATAAGCTATTACCGTAGGTATGTTGGTAAGATCTAGGCCCGGAACCGATTAACTTTTCCGTTTTTGGTGTCCCCAGACTCCAAAAATATCGTCCATTCAAACTCATATATAAGATGAATATTCTAATTCGATTTTGATGAAATTTGGAACAAGCGCATGTTTGTTCCAAATATCTAGGTTTACATAAACCTACGTTAGTTCTAAAGAGGTTGAGAACAACCGTCATGATCGGACTGTAGGAACAGGGTTGGGAAGTTTTATGAGGTAAAAATTGGGGTTTCCCATATTTTACCCCAAAACATTAATTTGGAAATTCCTTTTAAAAATTGATATTTTGTAGAGCTTAGAAACAAATTATGTAGTATATTAAAATAGTATCACTTCAATAATAAACACTCCTTTACTACCTTTCCTGTAGCAACAAACTTAAGTACAGGAAATGAATCTGACAATTTTAAGGGACTATTTTAGTGGAAATCTAGCCAGTTAAAAGCAAATTGGCTTAGTCTGCAGGTTTGCTGAGGCAAGTGTATTATAACTCTTTATATATTACGGAATACAGTAAGTAAACATTTTTATAATAGCTAAAGGTTGTTTTACTTTAGCGAAATGGTTGCAACGCGCTAAAGATAGAATGTGCAGCTAAACAAATTTGCCAAGCGACTGTTTTAACCGTAAAGCTGCGATGCTCAACGATCTATACTGAGATTACTTGAGTTACTCGGTCTAATTCATATCTCAGAGCTCAATTAACCAATGTCTGCAACTTGTATACGACATGAATTATTCTGCAATTTTGACACCCTAGACATGTGTAAGCACACTGATTGTAAAGGCCTTAATGCCACTTGAAGTATTTAGTATAGCAATTGATATGTTGTAACAGTTATCAAGGCATAGTTTATTGTAGTTTATGTATACAACTTTAGATGTATCCGACAAGTTTGTAATTATACATGTGAATATACACGAAACATTGCAATACTTGAGATTGAGCTTAACTTAAATGCGTTTAACAAAAGATATAAAAGTAACAAAAAAAAAGTACTGTATACATTATACAAGTCACATATCGAGAAGAAAAAGAAAAGAAAAGAAAAAATAAGGCAAATTGTAAATTCAAGATAAATTATAGAAATACAATCACTCTTTCCTTGTTAAAAACCTTAGTATTTTTATTTGTATTTGATGTATGTGGGTTTTCTCTGTCATAGGCTATTAAAACAAAAAACACTCTGGCATTGTTGTAAGTTATTATTATAAGTAACGAGGTGTTAGCCCGTCCTAAGTACGGGAGCAGTAGTCAGTTTAAACTGTGTATAAATCAGAACAGCTAGCTTACACGTATAAACACAATTTTATAGCAGCCTACAGTAGAAAGAGTAATTATCAATTGAGAAAGTGTATAGGCCTAGTCAACGATATCACCTTCCAATTCCATCGCATACCTTCCTCTTCCATAATCAATATCAACACAATACAATTACTCATACTATACACAATTTCCAGTAGGTCTGAATAGAAACTCTTTAAAATAAAACGAAAACATCCAATAAAATTCACAGTACACATAATTATTACTTTGGTGTCCTGACATTATTAAACGAATCGTCCACACATATCCATTACATCAATTTCACTGCATCAAAATTGCTAAATAAATAAGTGTAAACAAAGAAAAGTAAAAACAACAAAAACCAAATAAAAATTGTTCCAAAGTACATTTGTGATCAAAACGGTATTCCTCTGGTATACGAAGGAATTAATACAAAAACATAATTATTGATGTTGACGTAAACGAACATTAACAAACATTCAAATACATACAACAAAGGTTTGTACAAGAGAAGCCTCAGAGACGACACAGCCTCTATTGTACAAAGATTGATATTGCCTTTACCTATGCTGCGAAGGACATCAGACAATGCTTTGGGTTACAAGGTATTGTTCTGAATAAACCCTGTGACCGTTCCTGTTGCTGTTATAACTATATCTTTCACTAGTAAACCTCTTTGAAATTATTTTGTTTATAGTTATACAGTTTGTATCACTTTGTTGCCCTTTGAATGTCTTTGAATTTGGTCACTTTAAAATAAAAGTAACACGTAGGCTATATATTTATACAAAAATCTTGTAATTAATTTATCTGTATTATTAATGTGTTTCGTTTGAAATGGCTGGTTTGAAGGGAAATGGATCAACTTACGATTTAGACTACGTATTATAGTATAACTATCATTGTTTTTATTCCTTATAAGACAACAATCGTAGAATGGCACTAATGGCCCATTTCATTTAGTGTTAAACCCGAATAACATGCATTTGATATAGGAAAATTAGGTTTTTTGTTATTTATACAAAAACTAAAAGAGATACGAAGTTAATGTAAATTACAATGTTCTTAAGAATAAAAAACCCTATAAAATGATATGCCACTTGAAATATGCTGCTATTTAAAAATTTTGGACAATGGGCATTTGTAATTCTTCAAATTTTTTTATAATTTTTGTTATTTCATAAAACCGTTACTTGTAGTATATCACAGTAAAGCTAATTTTATAACGAACAAGAAAATTCAACCGGAGAAGGGCTAAGTGCATTGGTTTTGATTTTTTACATTTTGATTGTTTACAAAACAACTGGCCCCATTTTGAGACGGAAAAAGATAATTAATTTCTTTTTTCGCCAAAATGTTTGTCTATTAAATAACTTTAAAATTATGTATATCATATGTTTACATATGAAAATTCCTAGATTCGAACTAGTGACTCTCAGTTTTTTGTCTAAATATTTTTACGTTATTCCTTAGGGTCAATTTTGAGGGAAATAATTTTATTTAATCTTTGTACGTTAAGCCGTTTTTCCGTAATCAATTTGAGACACCTTACGTGGGACAACCTATATATTCCCTAATAGAAATAACAATACACCAGTGGTACAACTTTATTAAATATTTCACGTACTGAAGGAATGATTATAAAATAAAATTCTGAATGACATTCTTAAATGAGACAGTATGTTATTGTGTATGTGTAAACCACGATTTACGCTTTAAAAGTCATGTTTAACATTTACATGTGACGGTTAAGTAATGTGGTGTTTATAGATTTACCTAACCCGCCATGTTAAACTTCCCTATCCCAAGCGTGATGTATACAACTTCCTTACGTCTCGAGTGATGTAAAGTATCAAAAACTCACTCGGTGATGTAAAGAAACCCATTTAAATAACTTTGAATGCCTAACTTAAAAAATATACCTCTATGGAGCCAACGACGTTTAACCATGTTCAACGCTAGAAATCAGCTGTGCGCTTGAATGTTATTGTTATGCTTTAAAGTATTTTCATAACCTAGCTTTTGTTTGTAAAAGAACGTTACTGTTAGAAGATGAGTGAAATGGATAGTGAAAAATATTGTACGTAAACCCATGTATATTGTCAGGTCAGGTAAAATCTTGTACGTTACACGTTACGCAAGAGCTTGTTTACATCACTTAGGTGAATTATGCAACTCGCTTCCGCTCGTTGCACAACATTCACCTGCATGATGTAAAAACGCTCTTACTACACTTGTAATGTAAATAGCTATTAACCACGATCTAGTAATCGTGGATTTAACTAAATATTTTGGAGGTCGCTGAGATCGATGATTGGTTCACAGTGTTTATCAATGTCGTGGTGAAGATAGAGCTGTGGTGTGTACACATTCGGGTGATATTTTAATCTTTTGACTCTTCCGAAATTAGGTTTATTAATGAGGTTCTCTTATGATATTTGCGAATTATTGATTAAATATTTTGATATTTAATCAATCAAAATACACACTTTGATACACAATTTATGACTTTGGTCGTCACAATAAACCATTGTATTCTATTTAACGCTCTAAAATTTAACAAGCATTTTTATCGATAGTGAATAAGTTCCCTAGGAGAGTCAACTAAAAAAAAACAAATTACTCATTTTGCAAGAGAAATGTGAACCCAAACTCTATCAAGGTTAGCAATATTTGAATCCTAGCAATCTGTAAAATACAAAAATATGGTAGACTTAGGAAGGAGAAGGAAAAATTAAGCATAACACATGAGAGCTTTAAATGTAGCCACTAAGCAGTAGAGGAGCGAAAAACACAATTATTTGAAAATTATTACAGAAAATATTGTATTCGTCTCCGTAAGTAATAAAATGCTTGTAAAAGTTTTGATTAATTTTGTATCTTCGCAATTTCGATCAAACATGTAAACCAATGCCTATTTACAACTACTTTCTTGTAAAAACTTCTCGAGTTGATAATATTAGATTCAGAATTTCATTGCAATATTACTATTTAAAGAAAACCAGTGTAACTATTTTAGTGATAATCCTACTCTTCAATTTTGTAAAGTCATTTGAGATCTACCAATGTTACGTTCACTACAGTGGACACATAACATATGTTGTTGAATGTAAATTTAGAAATCCCTCGGGAAGTTCTGTGCACGCAACAAGAGATTAGTTTATTTCTGTTTCATTTACAAGTATAATATTCAACAATATTATTAACATATAGTTCTTTCACTTATAAAAAATCTAGTATCATGCAATTAATAGAATTTTATAGGTAATATTACGGTTGGGTTATCATAAATTGTGATTCATACTGTACCATGCATAGGTTGTCATACAATTAATTGGAACTAATAATGTAAAAAAATTGAAAATAATAAACAGAAAATTTTTGTTACGAATGGTGTATGCTTGGTAGGGAAGTTTTTCAGTCCCTAGGTTATGCTTCAGTGTGCGGAGAATTAGAACTACAGTAGAACCTCTTCAACACGTTCATGGTGAACAATTTACTAAAACTTGTAACCAAGGCTGACATTTTACAGAGGTTTCCAATAAAATGTGCTTTAAAATCGAAGGATATTTGATAATACAATTTTTCTAGGGTACCTTATTATTGGCGTTCTTGTTATCGAGGTTCCACTGTACAAATCTTTTTTTTATATGATTGATCGTGTCTTAATAATTGTTGTTGGGGAAATCATGCAAAAATACAGGTATCACAAGATGGTGCATTTTAACAAGTTGGTAGTAAGGATAAGAAAGGATAGGCATCATACAAATCACTGACTCTGCAGGGAAGAGCTCTTGGCTGATTACTCCACTCCCCTTCCCCCTTCTGCCACTTCAGCGTCTGAACCTCAACACGCTGAAGAATATCGCTGAACAATCATGAATATTGCTGAGGTTCAATAGCTGCGATCAACAGTACTCTACTGTCGTATATGCGTTTTTTTATATGGTATATTGATACATTATTTAAGACTTTTACTGCCATAAAAGGAATATTTGATTCCATTATTTCACAGCTGGCAAAGAAATGCGGAACACTGAATAAAATTTAGGTGTCAACGATTATTTAAATTTTCATACGATTAAGAACAACATAATCAATGTCTACATGAAATTTGGATACGTCTAAGAATCTCAACACAAATTCCGCCACAATATAAATCCAAACACAACAATAAAAATGACTACATGAATATTAAGTATTATCTCTATAAATAATATAATTAAATCAATAGTCTTTTGCATAGTACTAGTTCGTTACATATAAACTCATTCGATTATAATAACTACACTTAAATAGTTCTGTTTTAGTTATTTTGTTGTTATGACAGTATAAAAATATGTTAATTGTGAATATGAATTGCTCTTTAGGTTCAAATTTACAAAATAATAGTTAGAAAATCAAATGGGTTGTGTTATTTATCTAGCAAACCAAATTTGACTTCAAGTTTGCACGAAGAAAGTCATTAAACGATTTTAGCGAGATGTTTCACCTTCGTAACTTACAGGAGGGGTGCGGAGAAGGTATATTGAGAGATCTAATACTATTGAAACACCTCATTAAAACAGATTAAACGGTCAGTGATTTTATAATCTTAAAACTTCAAAAGCTTTAAGAAAAGACCATCAAATCCGATTGAAATAAAATTAAATTCCACTTCCAACAGGTGGTAGTGGTCCACTATCAATCATCGTTTGCCGCCATTTCCTGTGGACGCGTCACTTCCGGTCTGCACATCCGTCTACTTCCGGTGATCGATCAGTGTTACCACTTCTGTAAGATATATTATTGTTTAGTTCTGTACTAAGGAGTTAACTTGCTCTGTATGGTGTTTGTAGATTCTCTCATTCACCACAACTACAGAATTAAGAGACATCTCTTTCATCCAACAAATGTTACTTCTATCGTTCAATAATGTTGCCAAGAATATATACTAGGTGTACAATGCAGTTGTCTGCTTGCAGTATTGAGTGGAGCTAACATATTAATCCAACTTTTCCATAGTCAATCTACATCTGGTTAACGTAAACGGGATATATAGGCTACTTGCAGTACCATAAGTCAATGCTAAATCTAGTTTACGTAAATTAGATGTCTCCTTGCAGTATCAAAAGTCAGTGGTGCATCTGCTTCACATGTCTACTTGCAGTATCTAAAGTCAATGGACATCTGGTTCACATAAATGAGAAATCTACTTGCAGTATCCATTGTCAACGGTATACATAAATAAAATGCCTATTTTCAGTATCCAAAGTTAATGACCGACTGCTTCACTTACACGGGATGTCTTTTTACATAATCCTAAGTCAATGGTTCATTTTGTTCACATAAAGGGAATGTCAATGTAACATTTATACAGGGGGACAAAAAAGTCTGGAAACGGTTTAATATCTTTTTAACTAAATTCGTTAGAAAATTCAAACATTTTACATCAAATTATATGTATGAAAACTACTTTTTGCAATCATTGCGATTATTTGACCTTCACCAGGGGACGGCCCACGAGGAGTAGGTACATAATCTTTAATGTAAGCATAGGTTGATATGCACAGGCCTTAGTATGGGCAAATACTCGTATTAAACATTAGTTTGAGAGCTTAAACTGTATTTTAAAGTCAACTAGCTCATAGAATAATAGTATTCAATCTTCAAAACAAATTTAACCGGGTTTCAGATTTCCCTGCTAATGTTGACTATGAGTATTTACCAATACTAAGGCCTCTGCAGGTATATTCCGCAACAACTTTGAACTGCCGCCATTTTGTAACAGATGAACCTTTTTTGACGCGGTTTTCGGCAATGAACTCCACTTGACCAGACCTTTAAAATGATGTGCATATCAACCTATGCTTATATTAAAGATTATGTACCTACTCCTCGTGGGCCGTCCCCTGGTGAAGGTCAAATAATGGCAATGATTGCAAAAAGTAGTTTTCATACATATAAGTTTATGTAAAAGGTTTGAATTTTCTAACGAATTTAGTTAAAAAGATATTAAACCGTTTCCAGACTTTTTTGTCACCCTGTATAACCAGATACGAGCCTAAGATGTGAATATTAGATCATTACCCTTTGTATCCCGTCATGATGCATAAAAAATAGCTGTATCCTGGCATTATCTTAAAAAGCAGAGTGTTTATGTCAGCATGTAAAAAAAATATGTATTGATGATAAATTAGTTGAACCTTGGCCTTCAGTACTTATTTGAACTTAAATTAACCACGAGAACATTCTTTCCAATCAAAAGCTCTTTCTCGGAAAGGTGAAATCTTTCGTCAGACAATCGGACACCTGTGTTTTCCTCGTTTCCCCTCTTATTTTCTTTGTTAGTTTCCTTTACTCTGTGTTTAGTGGAAACCCTGAGAATAGTGTGTAACGATAGATTCTAGCATTGTTTTTGGCTAAAAGCTACCCATTCGAAAGGCAAATTACTAACTACAATATTACAATTACAAAAACATCAGGAAACTACTACAAAACATAAAAAACGTCGGCCGTAGCAAACCTGCAGACTAAACGAATTTAAATATTCCCTATTTAAACAACATAAGGTTTAACGAGTACTTATTCTATATTTTGTATATAACATTTGAACCGCAGGGGGCTCACGCTTGCGTGGGTTCGTGGCCTGGGCGACCACGCGGACCCTAGCTCTCCCAGAGGGGAGGTAATTGCCCGGTGTTGGAACCGGCACTTCAGGTAGACCACAAGCTATGGACGACTGGACAAGCCAGCCTCTTTGGGTTTACCCAAAGTGAGAGTACCCAGTGACATTCCCTCCATTCAGGGTGGTGGGGGTGTTCAGCTCTGCTAGTGTTGATTAAGTTCATAGATCTTTCACCTGCCTGTAGCTTGTGGTTGTGACTGAGTCCTACCTGTCGTGTACGACTGGCATTTTGTGAGGCATATCCTCGACTTTGGAAGTAGCCTCGTCCTGGGAGGTGAAATACCTAGCCCCCAGAGGGGAGGTAAATGCTCCGTGTTGGTATCGGCATTTTCAAGTTGGCCTCAGACATGGTCGACTGGGCATCGGGTCCCAGTGACATTCCTTTATCCAGGATGGAGGGGTGTTTAGCTCTAGGAGAGATGGAAGTACATCATAATCTCTAACCTACCTGTGTTTGTGGTTCTTTGGGCTTCGGCCTGCTTGTTGTGTGCGACCAGCATTCAGTGGGCAAATCCTCGACTTTGGAAGTAACCTTTCCTGGAGGTGAAAACGGGCAAGTACCCGCAGCTCACGGGGACACTCAAGGGCAACGTAACTTTCCGCAGTGTGAGGGCAACGGTTTGTAGGTACTTATGCAAACCTATCCCTGTCTCTGAGCACGGACGGTATGGTTATCTTGAGTGTGGGGGGTTCTTCCCGGAACCTCAATTGAGTCAAGGGTGTCGCCACCTCTGGTGGATAGGTTCATCCGGGTGGGTCCCACTTCTATACCTGCCTCCTTTTGGGAAACCCTGATGGCCTGGCAGTGATGTTGGGTCTGACGGGCAAACGAAGTAGATCGGGTGCTGGGTCCGAGCCCGCCAGGGGTATCTGGGGATCTATCGCTCTGGTTACCTCTGGTTTCCCAGCAATGGGTAAGGCCTCGATCGGGCAGCGGTGTAAATGGGAGGTTGGGGTTCCCCCCGTCAGCGTGCTGATGGTCCCCTTCCTCCTGGCTATCGATGGCGGGTTCTGCCTGTCAGGGATTAGATAGGTCCCGAGTGTTGCTTGCACTAAATGCGTCGGGGCGCTCTACTATGGACCTCTAGGTTCCGACCTAGTGGAACCCAGGTGGAGTGACGCTTAAACAAGCAGCCGGAATCCCTGGTTAGGATTGAGGGGCAACCCTCTTTCCGAAGGGTCTGCTTCGGCAGCCGGCGAGCCTGATGACCTTAAGTCATCCGCCCATGATGTGCTAAAGGTTGATGCGTAAGCTTCGGCCTACATCATGGGGCCCGGGTATGTCCTGAAGGATAGGTACCGGGTATGCAGTCAGGGGGCTTCGGCTCTCATGACAACAAATGTAAATGTAAATGTAATGTAATGTAATATAACATTTTAACACCATGGGACACATTGTGTGTCACTGTGTAGAATTAAACCTCTTCCTATGTTCTCGCACGCTTTTACATGAATATATTACAATGTTTTCAATCTCTCTTATTACTAGCTAGACTTACAGAAAAAAGTGTAAAATTTAAATTCATAATACTATTCCACAATCTTAATTCATCGTTTGGAAAGTTATTATTGCTCTCTGAAATCCGTTTAAATACAAATATAAAAATAAATTTTAAATTTTGTAGAGTACTCTTGCCGAATGTTTATGTATATTCCGTTAAGAAATCACATTTTCCTTTAGACAAAAGTTTTTTCCAGTAAACTGCAAGCTGACGTTAAACAAGTTGCTTAAATGAAGCATTTGTTTGAATGGCATTAGGAAGATTGCTATTGGGTTTTCAGGTTTTTACCCTTAATTCTATTGTGTCGCCTGTTCTTTAGTTCTGATATTTTGACAAAATTGTTTAATACTGTATGTACTCATTTTAAAATATAAGCTGTGTTATTCTTTTCAAAAGATATTTTAAACGTTTATTTATATTTAATATGCTTGCTTTGAAATTCAAAGCATTTATGATTTTAAAAACCATTTTGCAGTTTTTTAATCAATTGTTTGTATGATTATTAGGTAAGATGGATAAAAATTAAAACAAACAATAAATTATTATTGAATTTTATAGTGAAACAAACCCTTTTGGCTTCATCCTCGTCCATTAAGTAAAAGTATTAACTACAAAAAGTAAGAAAAAAAGTATAAAAAAGTAAAAGTATTAGTTAAGTAGCTGCATAGATAAAACATACGTTAGTCTATGGTAGCTGTAACTTGTAACTTGTAATGGCACTTTCCTGTTAAAGGGAACATTCATTATTATCGATGATTTTTTTCTCGATTTATCGATATAAACAAATTGAAACATATCAGCTGACAACTGAGATAAATATTGTTCAGTATCAACATAGACAAACTATTTGTCTATGGTATCAACAAACAATAATGAAATGAAACTGTTCTAAAAAAATAATCCAACAAAACTAACCAAACTTTCTGTAACATTTTAAAAATTCCGTGTTTAACTTGCCTTTTCTATTATCAAACCCAAACGGAATTTTTAAATTGTACAGAAAGTTTGGTTGGTTATGTTAGGTTAGCTCAGAACAGTTTCATTTATTAATCCATATAATAGACTATTTTAGCCTAAACAAGATCAGTTAGTTGTTGTCAATTTGACATGGATTGGAAAACTAAAATATCGATATATAAAAAAAAATCATCGATGATAATGAATGTTCCCTTTAACAGGAGGGTCGCCGGATTTCTACCCCCGGATATTTACCCCCATGAAAAAACGCCTACGTCATTTTGACGTCACGAGGGGCGGGGCTTATACACGTTCGAGAAACAGCCCGCGACTGGAAATCTACCCCCGGACATCTACCCCCAGACATCTACCCCCGGACATCTACCCCCGGACATCTACCCCCGGACATCTACCCCCGGACATCTACCCCCGGACATCTACCCCCGGACAACTACCCCCCGTGGTCAGCTTCTGCCGTGTATCGGCCAATATTCATTGTGTTGTATAATTGATTTTATAAATTGCTTTACCTTCTTATATCCAGTAGTAAACATGCGATATGTCGATGTCTGTTTTAACATTTTCCATATTTATAATTCAACTAGCAACAGAGCCCGTTGTAGTTAAATACAACGGTCCCTAGAAAGTACAGTAGTACATAATATATGTCCTTGTAAGTACCTGAACATTTTTTAAAGAATGAAATTGTTTAGAAAATAAACTTATGTTCTAAGATCGTTGTGCCTTCACCAACCGTTACAAAATAATCCAATTTCTCAGCATATATTTTGAATTGGCAGTCAAAAACTCTTGCTGCAGCTTCGATTTCGACATTACCGGCGTATTCCCCATCTTTGGTCATCAAATATCTGTATTCCGTCACGTTTTTTACTTCTTGTCTATATGTCTTATCCCCTAAAATAAAAGAACAATAGTAGTCCCAGTTGACGACTTCATCAACTACTGTGGATCGTATATCACTGTATCTGGATTGAGATTTATGGCATAAAAATGAGACACTTCAAAAGAAACATTTTCTATCACCAACCATGTAGTGAAGAGTAAAGTTATTCAGTTTTCAACTAATTTAAAATATTGAGTCTATAACGAACAGTTCAAAATAACGAATATTAAATACTATTTTAAACTGTGAATTATAAATTAAATTTGAATAATTTATAATTGACAGTTTAAAATAATAATTTTTGGTTATGAAATCCATACATCACTTAACTCACCAATACTTAAATGGTACAGATTAAAAACATTACTTTAGAAACACACACTTTACGGACCTCACTTTAACCACCAATTCAAATAGTAAACAACTAAATGTAAACAAAGAAAAATCAAGGAAATAACAATAAAAAAATCAGCTGTTAAACTATAGGTTGTGTTCCATATGATGCATACTGGCTAACCCATTATTACTACCATAAATTTTTTTAGATTATTCATACCAGCAAACGTATTACTACCATAAATAAATAAAACTCAAACTTTACTAATTATTTGGAAATCTACACAGATTTTATTGACCTATTAATTAATAAAATCGGTCCAGTAGAACTGTAGATTTAGTTGTAGAAAGTTAACAAAAATCTCTCCAATTCAATATTTTCTCACCACAATAAATTAGGAGGTTGCTAAGCTTTTTTGCAAATAACTCTTAAACGGTGAGGAAATCGACCAAAGTGGAAGGTGATATTCTGAAAGAGAATAAAATTTGCTACAAAGTACTCTTAGACGTTTTTTGAAAATATTCAAAAAAGGCAACCTAAAGTTAACTACAAATAGAAATTTTAAAATATAAACTATAAAAAAAATTGTTTTAATGTATTTTTGCTTTTTATTCTTTTTTTCACCAAAAATAATTAATAAAATCAAACTTTCATAATTATTTGCAAATCTACACAAATTAGGCTTTCCAACGATACATTAGTTAACAAAATCGGTCCAGTAGAAGTCTAGATTTAGTTGTACAAAGTTTAACATAAATATCCCTAATTCAGTATTTTTAACAACTAAAAATTTGGAGGTCACTTATCTAATTTGACAATAACTTTTAAATGGTGAGTAAATCGTAGAAAATGCACGTGATATTCTGAAAGAAGATAAAATTTCCTACAAATACCCTCTGTGTATTTCTTGAAATTATTTAATAAAGGCAGCTAAAAGCTGACTACAAATATAAACTTTAAAATAAAAACCTGAAAAAAACAGTTTTGAATGTATTTTTGTTATTTTTATTTTTCCGCCACAAAAATTAAATAAAATAAAACTTTCATAATTATTTGCAAATCTACATGAGTAAGGCTTTCCAATGACTCATTAATTAACAAAATCGGTCCGGTAGAAGTCTAGATTTAGTTGTACAAAGTTTAACAAAAATATCCCAAACTCAATATTTTCTCATTATTATAAATTCGGAGGTTGCTTAGCTTTTTTGCAAATAACTTTTAAATGGTGAGGAAATCGACCAAAGTGGAAGGGGATATTCTGAAAGAGAATAAAATTTCCTACAAATTGATACCATACACTTCTTGGAAACACTAAAAAAGGCAGCTAAAAGTCGCACCCAAATAAAAAGTGTGAAAAACACCGTTTTCAATGTATTTCTTATGGAAAACATGTTTTTTTGAAATTTTTCACCATAAATCATAATAAAAAAAAAACTTTCATAATTATTTGCAAATCTACACGACCTAAGCTTTCCAACGACCCATTAATTAATAAAATCGGTACAGTAGAACTCTAGATTTAGTTGTACAAAGATTTTTAAAACTGAATTATATATAGAATAGATAAGTTGTAACAGTCCTTTTTCAACCCCCCATTGTTACTTTCACAAACAGTAACAGCTAACGGCGCATGCATGAGCGCGGATCGAAAGTGTTTATCACAAAAGATTGACCAATACGATTTTAATACTATTTAAAGGTTCTTCCAAAAGAAGAAAAACCTGTTAATTATAACTCTTATGACGTACGGTATGGGAAAATTTTTATTCATTGAATGATCAACCATATTTTGTAACTAACGCAATAGTCATTATTGCTTTTACACTTATTACTCATCAAAAAAGCTAAAGAGCTGAATGCTAAAAATTTGTATTACTTCAATCTATTTATCGCAGTTATATGAATTAGCATAAGCCTTGAAAGTAACCGTCAATGTCGACGGGTTTCACCTAATTCTGTTCTGTATACTACATTAAATTCCTCATTTTAACATTTTAGTGGCAGGAAACCAGCTTATTCACTTCGTATATGGTATTCTTATAAATGAATCTTTTGAACACTTATTTATGGACATAAGTTGACAAGTTTTGTTTTAAGGCAGGATTTTCCAATAAGACTTTATACATTCCCTGAATATACGAATGTGCTGCAATGGGGGTATTTAGGCGTATATATTTATTAAAAGATATTAGGCTATGCTTAAAAAATTGAATGTGGCCATTATTTTGAATTTGAATAATTGTCTTATTTTAGGTCTTTAAGAGAAAATACTTTAAAATCCTTTCTTAGTACGCATCTAAAATCTTAGAAACTAATTTTTTTTACCACTAGGTGATATGAAAAATTTGCCATTATACACCTAACTTTTATTGATGAAAAATTACAAATATAAAAAATATATTTATAATACAAAATATGATACAAAATATAATTATAATACAAAATAATACAAAATACAAAAATTAAATTTGAATAATTGTCTTATTTTAGGTCTTTAAGAGAAAATACTTTAAAATCCTTTCTTAGTAGGCCTACGCATCTAAAATCTTAGAAACTAAATTTTTTTACTACTAGGTGATATGAAAAATTTGCCATTATACACCTGACTTTTATTGATGAAAAACTTTTGATCCTCTTTCTCAATTTAACAGTTTGCAAATGAGTTTTGGTTTACTAAACAATTATTACTACTAGGCCTACATTGAATAAACCGGAAGTTCACCACAGTTTATTCACTTTATCCTTTAAGAAATGTGTGTAAAAACAATGGTTCAGTACGATGTAACACTTGACCATGTGAAAAGTGCGCAATATTATATTATTTTCATAGCTTTTTAATCTCCTGTTTACAGTTGCAGACGATCTATTCATGTTTTCACAACCTGACTTAAAAATTGATCTGATGAGTACTACTCACATTTCACTTTTAAACTGTTACTGTATAGTGTAAAAGTTGGTCAACCATTGGAAGCACCTTCTAGGAATAAATCAAAGGCTTTGGGGTCAACCTTTTGAAGCCATAATCGAAATATCCTTTTAATTACCATTTTGTGCTGCGGTAGATCTTAAACTTTTAAAAGACACCTCAATCGTAAAAATCTGTGAAGTAGGTCGGGTTGAAAAGGACTGTTATAACTTATTAAATTATAAATATGGATAATGTTAAAACAGACATCGACATATCGCATGTTTAATACTGGATACAAGAAGGTAAAGCAATTTATAAAATCAATTATACAACACAATAAATATTGGCCAATACACGGCAGAGCTGACCACGGGGGGTAGATTTCCGGGGGTAGATTTCCGGGGGTAGATGTCCGGGGGTAGATGTCTGGGGGTAGATGTCTGGGGGTAGATGTCCGGGGGTAAATTTCCAGTCGCGGGCTGTTTCTCGACCATGTATAGGCCCCGCCCCTCGTGACGTCAAAATGACGTAGGCGTTTTTTCATGGGGGTAAATATCCGGGGGTAGAAATCCGCTACCCCTAACAGGAAAGTACCCTTGTGATTTCCATTAGATTTGCATTGGCGATCAGCTGATTTACTAATAATATTAGCTTGTAGTTTATTATGAAACAGGCCCCAGCTGTTTTAAACACCTTTAATAATATTGAATACTCAATACATGCATGCTCAGCGCGTTAAGCATAGTTCGGAGCCAGGTGTTGAATATGGGAGCTGCAGTGGTTCATTATGTTAAGTGGGTTGACTGCTTCATATGATAAAGTGTAAGTGCTGCCAACACCTGAATATTATAGGGGGTTAACTTTAAATATACACATATGGCATCATTTATACCAACCTACCAACATTTTCAAGGCTTTAGTTTGAAAACATTACATGGGGGAGGGAATAATTTTTATTTTTTATTTATATATTTATATTTATTTTTTCACACTTCTAGTGAGCCAAGTGAAATAAACCTTCATTGAGCAGAATATACCTAAATATAACCCAAACGTATATACTAAACCAATTATAAGCGTACCACGAATATTAGAAAAATACTGGTATGGATCATAAACATAAACAAATGACGTTTTTGGCCCGAAAATAAATATTATTTAACATTGCTTAAATGGAACTGCCAAAACATATGTTCAATGCTATTAGTATAGGATTCGGGCCAACAACGTCATTTGTTTATGTTTATGATCCATACCGGTATTTTTCTAGTAATCGTGAAGCGTACTATCCATGGTTATCATTTCCATAGTAATATAAAAAATCTTTACTCTGTTCCCATTATCCTAAAAAATACATTTTTGTTTAATTTGGTAAAATGAGACATCAGTTCCCCATCCATTTTTACCTACAGATATTTATACTATAATAAATAGAAACAAACCCATCCAATGCTTAGAGCCAACATTGACAGTATTTTATATCTTATAATTCTTACACAATGAATTATTAGTTATTTCATTATGAATAGCTAAAATACCATATCAGCCTTTTTAGTAAAATTTAAAAAAATTTTACTGCTTCATTGTTAGTGAAATGGACATCAGACATCAGCTAGTCAAGCCGTTTTTATACCACTGACATTTTCATCCTTTGTAGATGAATGATAGTGTTATCATCACCTAATGTCCTTAAACACTTTTGTAATCTGTATAAGAAGTTATAGCAAACAACATTTTCAAAGTCGTTGCAGAGTTATAGGTTGAATAATTTTTATTTTTATTAATCTGACTATAACTATTAACCACGAGATATGTGTTAGCTTCTTTTTTCGTGATTTTTATCATTAAGAAATAAAAAGCATATTTATGTGTTTTAAGTTTTTAACTACTTAAATATATTTTTTATAAAATTTAGATTTTTTTAGTATTATTATCAGCAATAAAAGTAAGTAAACCAAACACAAAAATATTATGACTCTCGTGTTTGGCGAAGTCGCATTTTGCCTATTTGATGGATAAATTGTTGTTTTTTAGTCTAAAAATACATTTATTTAAATATTTCTAAAATAATTTTAAAATATTGTTATAATTTCTTTTTAAATACCTTACCCAATAGATCACAACTTAAATGATATTCTAACTGAAACTCCTGACATATCAACCGACAAATTTTTGGAAACCACTGATAAATTAATTAGTTTATACTATATTATTTGTTTATTTAATTAAATATGGAAGTGGTATTTCTTGTTTCCACACTTATAATATAATCAAAACAGAAATAACCAACAGCAGTCATGACTTATGCTGCTACAAAATGGCTATTTGTAAAATGTATTCCGCCCAATTTATTTGATAAGCTCAGCACAGTATTTTCTAAAAGCTAACTTCATCAGTCAATATTAAACAGTAAATATTGGCATTCAATTGACTGCTCAGTGTAACTTCATTTCATCGCTTTTAACTCATTATTCACTACCCATGTAATATGTTAAATTTCTATAAACTCACTTACATAAATTGGCTAATGTCTGTTTAGTCGATTATCCAGGGCGATAAATGGAATAATTTAATTTTGGTATAAATTAACTTGAATTTTCGAATACCAGAATTTATTTATATACTACAATAAAATTTTTACTTAGCAGCATTTTACCTTGATTGAAAATCGATACTATTGAAGGACTGCACTTGTCTAAATTTTACTCAAATATAGATATCTAGATTGAGATTGCATTAGGTTTATAAAGCGAAATAGAGCATTAAGCTATTATTGGCTGGGTTGGGTTTAAATACTCTTTTACAAATTGATTAACTATGCGCCCCCTAGTGTACGATTGATAACACAAGAGGATACAAGGTGTGGTAAAATCATTATTTCAAAATTAAAAATTTTCAATCTGAACTTTGATATTATGTTTGCAGTTTATTTGTCCTTTGCATAGGTATTTTCATAGAAACATAAACGTATATGGACGTAGATATTCTCTGCTATTGTTATTTTCTTAGAGCCTTCTTTTTTGATTGCATAATTGTAACTATATTATTATATTTATAGTTATTTCATTTTTAGTATATTATATATATATGTATTTTAATTTTTTATACTAATGGGAAACCCCCAATAATATCTTCAAACAAATTTTAAATAATCCAAAGAAAACTCTTCATCAACTCTCTTTCAAATTAATACTTGGTCAAGTAGTTTGTTGGCAGCTTTCCTTTTACAAGAACGAGAGGTCGTCCAGTGGTCGAAACTCGACCAAAAATATGTAATGGTAACTTACTTACTTCTCTATTTTCACCCCACACTGTAAATAAAACATGTGATTGGAGTTTCTTCCATTTGTTTTGATTTTCTGTTTATATTTCGTTGTTATTTCGTCACCAGCATGGCAACGCATAAGATCCATGTTAATTTTTTCAAATTTTTAAACTCATTTTTTGTGCTTATCTTTGAGCCTATTTCAATTTATAAAGGGATTCTGCACACCTACAGGAAAATAGCTTTCTAACGGTATGCGTAGATTTACCCCACGATGCACACGAGCTGAGAAAAAAGGTTTTAAAGAAACATGCTTGCCTATTAATATATAGATAATTCTTTTGCGATAATACAAGTCACCAAATTGTACAAAAGTAGTTGAAAAAATGTAAACTAAGCCAAAGAGGAGCAAACTAAGCCAATTAGGGGCAAACAAAACTATGTCTAATCTTAAAAATACGGAATATATTCATTAGTTTAAACTCATTACCGAGGTACTCGGATACTATGTTACGGACCTATTTATGAAAGTTTTTTTTATAACAATTTACCAGTTATATAATTCATTTGATATTTTTGTGATTATGGTCGGACGTCATTATGAGTAGAACAAAATAAAGAATGTGTGCAAACAATGTTTTTGATTACTTTTTCTGAAAATACTTAAGTACGCCTCTACTTAAAATTTTATAGAGAAAGTACTTTTTCTATAAACGAGAGAATGTTACACACCTGCGTAAGTGTTTACCTCAAGGGGTTCGCCTAATTAGGCTAATGCTGAGCTTAAAGAGCGGTGAGAGCGAGAGGCTTACAGTTAACACAAAGAATGCTTTGTTTTGATGCTTAAGTAAAGAGATTCAATAGTAACATATTTATCATTGCTGAAGGCTATGTGTACATGTTTACACCATATGATAAACCGACGTCGTATGACGATGTACACACATTTCTTTCGACCAATGAACAAACTTTTCTTCAATACTTTCTTATTAAATGGTGACCATACAAAGTAGGTATTTTAAGCCAAGTATGAATGGAGATGAGTGTAGGATGAGTGGTGCGATCTTGTAGTCTTGTTAGTGACTAAGGCCGACATTCCTTAGACACAGCTGTTAATTAATAGCCCATACAGCTAGTGGCAACCAAGGGACCTACAGTTTATAGTGGAATTCGAAATCCGAACCACATTTTTGCCTTGGTATATATGAATTGGTCTAATTATCAGGATAGTACTGTATCTAATATACAGGATAGAGTTATGAATAAATAATACAATAAATAGTAAAAGAATAGTCGGGACCACGTAAAAAGTTGTTCCCAAAATGTTGACAGCAACATTCCCGTAAGGTTGCAGTTGAGGGAGGAGCTTATTTACCATATGCTTTTGAATAACCAATGAGAACCGTGCGGTGTTGCCAAATCGAATAATACCAGCTGATTTGAATATTGCTTAGTATATTAGTGTATATATATTAGTATATATATAGTAGTATATATATTAGTGTTGACAACGGGCGATGTGGCAACGTCGCACTAGCCTTTTCTTGTGATTGGCTGCCACCAACTGCAAACTTACGTGGTCCCGATATGAGGAATCACGATTTATTCTACCTTTATATGAAAAGAAAAAATACTTATTGTATTTTAATAATAGTTAGCCTACTACAAATTGTAGGCTACTGTGAATACCTTAATGTTCTCAAATGTGTATTTTTAATAAATTATATTAACCGATTCTATTGTGTGTTGAAGCCCTAAAGGTATCTTCTATTTCCATAATGATTTCGGGGTAAATAATAGTGTACTGATCTTCTCGAGAATTTCACCACGAGAGGATAATTTTACACCTAACTAATTACACACAATAAATGAAAACACATAAATCAATCAATATCAATATACTCTAAACATTGATTGTTTTTGCACGTATGTCTAATTGGGTTATTAACTAACCCTCGTCAAAATGTAAACATCAATAATGTTGCATTTATTGGCAATTTATTAAGCATATTCATACATCCAGAGGTATGGTACAAAAAGATAAAAATATCTAACACTGGTAAAACTGTATAATTTAGCCTACATAGTTTACTTCACTTCACACAGCACAGTAAATAGCTTCTTTTTGTACTCGTTTTAGACCAGAAAGTAGTTTTTCATAGATAGGCCTTGAAGCAGTTAACCTTAGTAACGTTGTTTACATTTTTACATTTATTTTTACCATGGAAACAAGTTGTTCTTCCTGAAATCTTCTGATATAAGGTCGAACTTTCTTGCGCAGTTTAAAAAAACTACATAAAGTTGATAACCATTTGTATCTGATAGATAACTTATAATATTTCAACTTAGTCAACTACTAGATACTTCTAGTTCTAGAAGAAAGGTGTCACAAGTCCTCTCCTACGTAACCAGAGATCGTACGAGAATGGAAGGACTTAAAAAAGCCTGGTGAGTACAAAATATTAAGCTAGATCGTTGAATAAATTCAATGCATATCCATAAATTTACTCTTGGTTTACCCATTGGTTGATAGCTAGGTACTTAAAATAGTTTGAATTCCAAAAAGGATGTAGTTCATTTTTACACTGCCTGTGGTGTCCTGCAAAAACTTAAATTCTTATTGATTGAAAAAAAAAACCAACATCGTTTAGGAAACATTCCAGGGGTATTATTTTTTACTCTACAGTGGTAGCAAAACGGGAGTGCCGATGGAGACCAGGTCAAGTCCCTTCAACCTCACGCACCCCCGCAGGTCTCCATCGGCACTCCCGTTTTGCTAGCTTATCATTTGAAATAATGGGGAGAGGTCCAATTTGATTTGGATCATGAATCGTCAAAACTAACAAATTTTTATGTTTTATAACAATTCAGTTTTAGTGTAAATAATACACCATACAATTACACATAATGCGCCTTAATATTTATTAGATATTTCTTTGAAACCCATAAAATATACATTTTCATTTCATAAAACGTATTCAGTGGCTGTTTACCGGTTTTCAAACTTGCATATCCAGGTTGTATTGAGGATATTACATGTATTAAAACAGTTTTCAATTTTTCAATTTTGTTTAAGGGAGGAGAATCGAGCCCTGCTGTGTGTTGGCGGTCTGGGGGTGGTTGTTTCCCTGGTTTCCCTTGGGATCTGGACATGGAACAGATTTTACGCAGATTCAGATCCATCTCCTCCTCCTTCTCCATATCCAGATCGTTTACAAGGGGGAAGAGCGGCACATCGAGGAGCCCGCGAGGAGATCCAGGCTGTAATTGACCTATGACTAAATTATTGTAACCTTTATTGAAAATAAAAATTATTGTGATGTTATAAAACTCTTAACTGATAAAACTTATGGTAGCTTGAGACTGTAATCACGAATATTATTCATTATTGTTCACACAATTTTACGATGTTTTGAAAAGCTCTATAGATGAAACTAAGTTTATGGTAAGCTCTATTTCATACTTTGCCAGATTCATTTAAGCCTAGTCATTCTATAGAATGTCTGATTGTATACTTGTAACATTCATTTGCTTGGGACATACTCTGAGGAAGCCAAAAGTACAACTTAAGAATAAATAATAAGACTTGGGGAGAAGTGAAGACACTTGCTGGAGATAAGGAAAAATAAAGTTGTAGAAAAGTCACACATAACAAAATCAACATACAGTGAATACTAATAGGAGTACCAATATTTTGAAGAATTGTATTATTATTACGTCATTACTTTGTATATATGAGGGTTAGCTGCCATTTGAAAAAAAAAACATAATTTTGTCATACAAATGTTCGAATTTTTCGAAATTGTATTTGCTTTATCAATTTATTTTTTATAGTTCATACTGTTTTGAGGATCGAACACAACCAAAGCGACATTGATAGTTATGCCACAAAAAAAGGTCATTCATTGTTCATCGATAAAAAGAGTTGGTTCTCCCTCATAGCCCAGTATCGTGATAATTTGAATAAAGTTATAAAAAATGAACATCTTTTTTAAAAAGTTTAAAAAATATTATCTATGCTATACCAGCTGATCATTATTTTAATATGATTGTTTATGTTTTGATTTTACAGTTTTGTCTTTCTGTTTACATCTTAATAAAATGAGTTCATTAAGTTATTCAAATCTATTCTTTATTTAAAACACAACAAATGGCGAGGAGTGATGAAAGAAATGATATCAGAAGACTGAAACATAAAAGAGGAGCACTAAAAGGCCAGATTACAAGAACTCTACACCTATTAAAAAGCAAGGGTTCATCAGTCAATGATGCTCCTGGCAGATTAAATGTAGCAGAGGAAGCTTGGCATAAATTCATCTCACTACACGAAGATATTTTACAAATAGAAGATGAAGATGATTTTGAACAAGAAGAAGATTACAGGGCTGATGTAGAAGAGGTATATTTAGAGATAAGAGCATTGTTACAGCCATTCTTTATACCGAACAAATCTACAGATGAACACACAACTTCTATATCAGTTGCACACGATAGCCATGTACCTAACATTAACTTTACACCTTACACAGAGAACGAGACATTTAAAAACTTTTTGATGAGACTTGAAAACTATTTTCAGTTAAAGAAAATTACAGATGAAAAGACCAAGACATGTTTGTTTGTCAGTACACTTTCTCCAGAGATGCACCAAACATTGTGTGATACATTAGCTCCTGAGTTACCAGGTGACAAAACCTTCAATGAACTCACAGAATCTTTGAAAAATTGTCTTGAGCCTTCACCTAGCATACTAGCTAACCAACATAAATTTGTTTGCAAGGTTCAAGAACCTGGAGAGAACATAGCCGTATATGCCAGAGAACTTAAACGTTTAGCAACGGACTGTGATTTTTATTGTTATAACTGTGAAAGTACGGTAAGTGATATGTTCTTAAAAATGCAGTTCATACGGGGGTTAAAAGACAATGAAATTAGAATTAGACTTCTTCAAGAAAAAGATGGTACAATTTCTTACAACGAAGTGGTACAAACTGCGATTTCCATAGAACAATCTAAATCTGAAAGTTATGAGATTAACCGGAGAGATGGAAATACAATGCTAAAAGAAACTGCAAACATTAACCGCCTACAATCTGGATACAAAGACAAACAAAGTCAATTTAAGGGAAACAAACCCATAGTTTCATTTGAAGATTTAAGAGGCAAGTGTTACAGGTGTGGCAGTGAACAGCACAAGGCTAATTTATGCAGATTTAAGAACGAATTCTGTAGGAAATGTAATAAGATTGGACATATTTCAAGGGTTTGCTTATCTAGAAGTGGAACTGATGTAAGAACTGGGAAAAACAAGGAATTGAAATCAAACTCAATTGATATTGAGGACAACCATTCATCGATCCACGAGGTTTATACAATGGGATCAACTTCATCTGGAAGTGATAAGTTTTTAATAGGCTAGATGTGGACATTGAGGGAAAGAAGCTGAAGATGGAACTTGATACAGGAGCAGCGTTAAGCTCAATATCTTACAGCGATTTTCAATCACTACATGTAAATAAACGTCTTTTCAAAACCGCTGTTGAAATGAAAACATATACTGGTGAAATCATCAAGCCTCTTGGAGTTTGTTTCGTCGATTGTAAATACAGAGATTTTAATTTCTATGGAAAGTTGTATGTCCTGAGACAAAAGGTTGAGCCAATATTTGGAAGAGAGTGGCTGAGAGAAGTAAAAATGGATTGGGCAGATATCAAAGTGGTTGAAAGTGATTGTTCAGAAAAATTGGACAAACTATTGACAGAGTTTCAAGAAATTTTCACTCCCGGAATCGGAAAAATTACATCAGAACAAGGTCACATAGAGTTAAAAGAAGGAGCTAGACCTATTTTTATCAAACCTCGACAAGTTCCTTACGCATTGAAGAAATCAGTTGAAGAAGAACTAAATAGACTGGAGAGTAATGGAATAATATCAAAAGTTTAAAATTCAAAATGGGGAACTCCTATTGTTCCAGTAAGAAAGGCAAATGGAAACGTAAGAATTTGTGCTGACTACAAAGTGACGGCAAACAAACTTATATGTGACGACAAATACCCAATCCCGCGAATTGAAGATATTTTTTCTAACATGAATAAAGGTCGATATTTCTGCACATTAGACATAAGTAATGCTTATCTACACCTTCCGATGGACGAAGAATCTAGAGAAATACAGACCATAAGTACACATCTGGGACTTTATAGAGTAAATCGAATGATGTTTGGCATAAAAGTTGCACCAAGTATTTGGCAACGGTTTATGGATAAGGTTCTCCACGGTCTGGAAGGTACAGTTTGTTTTTTTGACGATATTTTGATACAGGGGAGCACTATTTCAGAGACATTAGATCGCCTACAGAAAGTTTTTGGAAGAATCAAACAGTTTAACTTGCGCTTGAATCGTGACAAATGTAAATTTTTCCAGAAGAGTGTCAAATATTTAGGACATGTCATAGACGAAAATGGCTTACACAAATCTGCTGATAATATCGAAGCTATAATTAAAGCCAAACGACCAAGTGATGTACACCAGCTAAGAGTATTTTTGGGTCTTGCCAACTATTACACACGTTTTGTACCAAACATGTCCAGCTTACTGGAACCACTGAATGGTTTGTTACGGCAAGGAAAACAATTTACGTGGACTCAAGAATGTGAAGATGCATTTCTGAAAGTAAAAGCAGAAATAACAAGTGATCAAACTCTAGCTCACTATGACCCAAATGAAACGTTAATCCTAGCAACAGATGCAAGTCCTACAGGGCTAGGAGCTTGCTTATCACATAGATACAAGGATGGATCTGAGAGGCCCATTGCATTTGCATCAAGATCGCTTACGAAAACAGAACGCAAATACAGTCAGATAGATAAAGAAGCTGTGGGAATTTACTGGGGCTTAAAGAAATTCTTTGCATACTGTTATGGAAGGAAGTTTGTTTTAATAACTGATCACAAACCCCTTGTAGCCATCTTCAACCCGACAAAGACCTTACCATCTATGACTGCATCAAGGATTTTTAATTATGCTCATTTCTTATCGGGTTTTGACTATACGATTGAACACCGAAGTACGACACAACATGCTAATGTGGATTATTTATCAAGATTTCCTGTTACAGAAGTATCAAATGTATGTGACGACCATGAACGGTATCTAATAAATCAAGTAGAGATGATGCCTGTATCAAGAAGACAAATTGAAGAAGAAACACAAAAGGACGAGGAACTTAAAAAGGTATACGATCATCTTATATCAGGAAAAAGCTTAAAAGAACTCAGTTTGAATGATAATGAGTTTTGTCTACAAGACGGTTGCATATTCAGAGGGCATAGAATTTGTGTACCTTCCACTTTACACAAACAAGTCTTGGAAGAATTACATGCTGGTCATATGGGCATGACAAAAATGAAATTGCTAGCTAGAAGCTACTGTTATTGGAGGAATATGGATCAAGAAATTGAAGCTATGGTGAAACATTGTCATTCATGTCAACAAAAATTGAAAAATCCACCTAAGGAGACAACTCACCCATGGGAGCTCCCGAACGGACCTTGGGAACGCATACACATTGATTTTGCTGGTCCACTGCGGGGTTGGTGGTACTTAATCGTCGTTGACGCTTACAGTAAGTGGGTAGAAATTATACCTACAAAATCTACAACCACAGCTTGGTGTGTTAAGCAATTGGATAGATTATTTACAACCTTCGGGTTTCCTCATGTCCTGGTATCAGACAATGGAACTCAGCTAACTTCAAAACCTTTCAAAGATTTTCTCACAAGGTATGGAATAATACAAAAAACCATAGCTCCATTTTGTCCTAAGTCAAATGGACAAGCTGAAAGGGTGGTCCAAACTGTGAAGAGCCTTATAATTGCAAATGGATGTGTCGAGAGCAAGATTAACACTATACTAAAACAGTTGAGAAAAACACAGCATTCCACGACTGGGAAGTCTCCCTATAGCCTCATGTTTGGGAGGAATATAAGAACAGAACTTGATCTATTAGTAGAGAAGCCTAATTTGAAAGAGACAGAGATGCAAGTAACAAAGCGACACTTTAATATAGGAGAGGGAGTGCTGGTGAGGAACTACTCCCTTAATTCAAATGACAAATGGACAGTTGGAAAAATTGAAAAACAAATAGGAAATGTTATTTATCTTGTTAAAATGGAAGAAGGAATTGTGTGTAAAAGACATGTGGACCAAATAAGAAGATTGTAAGTATATGAAGAAAAATAAAGGAGGAGGATTGCTATACCAGCTGATCATTATTTTAATATGATTGTTTATGTTTTGATTTTACAGTTTTGTCTTTCTGTTTACATCTTAATAAAATGAGTTCATTAAGTTATTCAAATCTATTCTTTATTTAAAACACAACAATCTACATGGAAAAGTTCCTGAATCTTAGGTTTGGTTATCAAATCTCAATTGAAGTGAGTGGGAGAAGATCCATTGTGAATTTAAAAGTAAGATCTCAACTTAATAATAATCCCAGTACCTTTTGGAAAACCATTTCTGAATTTTACATTAAGACTTTTAAATTCTGCTTGTATAAAGTATAGGACTCGGGCAGTAAAAAATACTTTTCAAACCCAACTAATTATTTTAATAAAATTATATAATTTCTTATAAAAACTATGGTAAGATACTTAATTCTTTTACTCTCAGTTAAAATTATCTTTTTTCTAACATCGTTATAGGCTCAATATAAATTGAAGTTAATTGATACACATTTTTAATTGTTTGGATTATTCAGAAGTTCTATATCTTCTTCTAATATATAAAATTCTCGTGTCACAGTGTTTGTCTGCAAACTCCTCCGGAACGACTTCACCGATCGTTATGAAATTTGGTGTGTAAATTCTGTAGGTATGCGAATCGAACGTAAACTATTTCCCATTTCGAAATTCTTAAAAGGGCTCCGCCCCAGTGGCTCTGGAGTTTCCCATGTTAACCTTATGAGAAATGGAATTAATGAATCTTAACAGCTGTTTCAATTAAACAAGTTGGTTCTGTTCTATGATGTTCAATAGCATTAAAGTTACAAGGATTACCAACAGGGTGCAGCACTATTATTTCTTTTACATTTATGACAACAGCTAATTTGCAACCAAAAGGTGAGTGAGCGTAGCGAACGAACTTCAACCTGGAGGCGAGTTAGCGTAGCGAACGAGCTAACCTGAAGGCAAGTGAGCGCAGCGAACGAGCTCCAACCTAAAGGTGAGTGAGGGTAGCGAACGAGCTCCAACCCAAAGGTGAGTGAGCGTAGCGAACGAACTTCAACCAGGACGTGATTGAGCGATGCGAACGAAATCATCTTGAAAATTAAACGTAACGGTACTTTCTTTCCATCGGTCTGTCTTAGGGGAAACCTATAACTTAGGCGATACGAAGTTCGCCGGGTCAGCTAATATAACAGATATAACCGATATAACAGCTAATATATATTATAACCGATAATATCGAAACGTTCTCAAAAATTTACCAAGAAAATGTATGTCATCTTTTATCTTTAGTTTTGAAAACATAATATTTTAATGTAGTTTTTGCCAAGTGTACGTACATCAGTTAAAATATCATACTACAACATCTATTTTATTCGTATTTTGACTATTTTCGGGTTAACTACGGTAGAAAATACAAAATTGTTGTAATAAACTGATTTTTCTAGTAGGATAAAAGAAATGTAAGCACTGTTAGAGAACCATTTAATAGACTAGTAGTTTGTTTTCATAACAACTTAAACATAACAAACATTACAATAATAAGAATTTCATATACAGCTGTAACTGACTGAGGAAATCATTTTTTATCTCAACACTTCCCCTAAAAAATGACACTTTACTCAGACAAGAAAACTGCTGCTCATGTATCCTTACATCTTGAAGTATTCTCTTGAGCCACACTGCTTCCCCTACAGCCAAACTTGCAGCAATCTGCAGAAATCAACTCAAATTCTGTAGTTGACAAAGCTAAACATTTCTGACGTTTACTACACCAGAACACTGGACTCACCTTTATTTCCTCATCCATTGCCTTGACCCAATGATGAGGATCCTTGCATGTCACCGCTTCCTTGCACTTAGAAGGTTCTGCAACACATGTCAAAAGGGAACAATCAGCAAGTTTCACTGGAGGCTTCAATTTTGATCTGTCTCTGAAACTACCGCCCCAGTGGCTCTGGAGTTTCCCATGTTAACCTTATGAGAAATGGAATTATTGAATCTTAACAGCTGTTTCAGTTAAACAAGTTGGTTCTGTTCTATGATGTTCAATAGCATTAAAGTTACAAGGATTACCAACATGGTGCAGCACTATTATTTCTTTTACATTTATGACAACAGCTAATTTGCAACCAAAAGGTGAGTGAGCGTAGCGAACGAACTTCAACCTGGAGGCGATTTAGCGTAGCGAACGAGCTAACCTGAAGGCAAGTGAGCGCAGCGAACGAGCTCCAACCTAAAGGTGAGTGAGCGTAGCGAACGAACTTCAACCAGGACGTGATTGAGCCATGCGAACGAGCTCACTTATGAAGTAAAACGGGGCAAAGCCCGCGGGTACAGCTGAGTGAGCGCAGCGAACGAACTTCAACCTGGAGGTGAGTTAGCTTAGCGAACGAGCTCCAGAGTGAGCGTAGCGAACGAACTTCAACCAGGACGTGATTGAGACATGCGGACGAGCTCACTTATGAAGTAAAACGGGGCAAAGCCCGCGGGTACAGCTGGTGTAAAATAAATGGGACATATTTATGTGAAAATCCAATGTAGTAGGAAATACACTTAGTCTGCAGATTTGCTGCAGTGGGGGTATAAGATAGTTGATGTAAATAAACAAAGATTCTATAGTTTGCAATAAGTGGTTTAAGTTTAGCTTGGTCAAAAGTAGGCATATTCGAATAATTCAAATCTCCCTGCCAGTGCCAGTAACTCAATTAAACCACGATGATGTTTAGCAAACTGGCGACAAACTAACATAGGAGTGAGAAGTCAAAGATAAGAGTGAGGATGTGTTTATAATATACGTGGTTTAATATAAGTGGTCACCCTTACACTTAGAAGTTAGGTTAGTTATAGTAATTTAAATCAACACACTTGGTTTTTACTTCTTCACGTTTCAGTGATTGTATTTTATAATTCTTTCAGTACTGTGTTAATAGAGAGGGGAAACAGAGGAATGAAAAGAACGATAAAACGACGCAGCGTCACCAGAAGCGTTGTGAACAGATGATAACGGGAAACTGCCCTTATCAGTGACCTTGATGGACAATAACTTAGGCTCTAATAACTCGCCCTGTACGTTTAATAGCACTGTAGGTTGTTTCAGATGTTATTCCCTTATGTGTATTGAGTGAATACGTGGACTTTTACTAGTCTCATTTAATTTATATACATAATAATTACCATAACTATAATGGGGCCGTGGAGAAACAGTTTAGCCAACATTGTTTAGAAATTTACAAATTAATTTCAATTATCAATTTTGAGATGGGGACGCCAGATGCATATTATAACATGAGTAATGAGAGTAGAATGGAGTGAGCTACCTTTTTAGCTTTGTTAGACTAACCTTTTTCATCAGTCAGGACCATTTATTAAAAGTCCAAAGATCAAGGACAGCTGGGTCCAGTTTTAAACCATCAAAAAGCTACTGACTTTAGTAAAATACCCCCGCCGCAGCAAACCTGCCGTCTGAGTGAATTTCCCTTTGCCTGAATTAATTTTCAATTAAATCTATTTCAATAAAATTAGGTGTAACGAGATCCTAGGTTTGCTGCTACATGAAAACTAATAAAACGTCTTTTTTAGTAAAATATTAATAGATTATTACAAAAAAAAAAAAAAATTTGCCATGTTTGATTAATACATATCCATAAACAAGCAAACCACAAAATTTTACAATATTCTCCATAAGAATAACATGGAAATTTTGAAATTACGATTTTTAAAATTGTCTCCGTAACTAATAAACGTACAAGAACACTTTGATAAACTGAATTGTTTTAATACATATATAAAAATTTGAACGCATGGTGTATTTTGCCTCTGGAGACATCAAAATACAAAAGTAAATCGGACCCGGGCTTAGGTCTCACTGTGCCACCAACGGTAATAGCTACTTCCCTATAGGGAAATTCGCTAACAAGGTGAAAGCAATTATTTAAGATAACCCATAAACATAAATCAAAATAATAGCAAGAATGTTTGTGAATCGGCGCCTTAAATTATATTGCTGTATGAAGAAAAACTAAACACATAATAATAAGTTAATAAAATATAGTTCATTGCATACGCCACAAGTGCATTTTCTAGCCTGGATAATTTTCTCAGTCACAATTGAGTTCTTGTCAAAAAGAGTCCCCGTTGGCCATATTTATAAAATATACTATTATAACCTTACCTTCTTTAATTCCAAGGGACAATTACCATTGTTGTTAGCTCAGCTGTTGTAGGCAACTCAGCCAATCACAGAGCAGATTATCTGTTGTTAAACATAGACCAATCAGAAACCGCTATTGGTTCAGACACTGTTTGACATGACCTTAGACATCACGTAGTTACTGCCCCAGTTTTATAAAAAAATATTTGTAAAATAACAAGCGTATAGCATTATTTTACGTGAGTGGTAAAATTAGCATTGAAAGTGTATTCACAGTATAGCTACATAGGCGTACATGATGGCTTAGCTAAGCTACATTATAAATCAATATTGAAGTACTTAAATTAAAATATTAATTTGATCTAAACCAGTCCAACTGCAATCAATAATGTCTTAGCAAAACTTTTTATGTTTTAATAGAAGATAACCAAGGTATTTTACAGCAACAATAGAATTGGACGGTTCTGAAAAGAATTATTGCATTCTTTATGATGTTGTAGTGGCTAGGCGTTATGATGTTATAGTACTAGGCATTATGATGCTTTATGATGCTATAGTACTAGGCGTTATGTGCTATTTTACTAGACGGTACTGTATGATTCGTTATTATGATATAGTACTAGGCGTTATGATAGTTTATGATGCTAAAGTACTAGGCGTTCCACACTTGGAATTTACGTAAAACAAGTATATTAAAAAAAATGGCTTTGATTCTTAAACATGTAGGGAGTTTTAAAATATATAGGTATTTAGTACGGTTTATTTTTCTATATTTCTATTACATATATATTTACCTGGGGATCATAATCAGTCTCGCAGGTCGTCACTGTCAATCAGCTGCATTAACAGCTGTTGTCTGTATCAGCTGACGTCTCGGTGACGTCACAGCACCTGTTACAATAATAGGCTGTAGGTTAGGGATGGTTCACTTGAAATAATATAGATTATATACATTTAGTTATAAATGAAGACTAGTATATGTTTAAATATTAATTTATTCTAATTTTTAGTTATTATTAAATAACATTCAGCGAAAACAATGTTTGGAAACATTTATTTGCGCTAACTACATGAATAACTAATCAGTTGTGGCTACGCTATAGATTTGGGAAAATTTTAGAGTATGCTGTTAAAAAATATTTACTGAAAACTATCGAATAATTATTTCTAGTAATGCAAATTGATTTAACGTGACTTTTTTATTTTGTCAATCAAAAATGTATATCGAGAAACAATAATAGTCTACTAGGACTTCATGAACGATGGAACATGAATCATTTATAAGAAACGTGCTCGACTGTCTAGCTAGAAGACTGTTTGGATTCATAATGTAGGATACATTCTTTCCAACAATGAGATACAGTACTCAATATTATATTCTGTAAGAGTATTTTTGTTACACTTTATCTATTGAGGACAATAAAATAGGTTTTAATGTTATTTGTGCTTATACTAAATTAAATTTATACCTCATTCATTTATAAAAAAGTCCCAAAATTTCTTCAATTATATAGACTATGACAAAAATAAATGTTCCGTTCTAGTTCAGTCTATTTTAGTTTAAAGTAAAGAGTGTGAATGTAATTGTGTTTAATGCGAAAGTATGGAGCTCGTTACCTTGATAAAGTAAAGCAAAAATAAAATATAAAATCCGAAATCCCGATACTTTACAGGACGATATTGATTATTCGGAATTCTGCGCGAGAACCATTTCAATGTCTTTTTGTCTCTTCGTCGGTTCTTTTGTTCTTTCAGAAAACTCTGCTGGTGGTTTATATGTGTATACATTTTGTAAATAATAAAGCTTATTTACGATCTGGATAAATCTGTTGGGTTGCATTGATTTTCTTATGCTTCGACAAAATCAATGCTATATGTAGAAGTAGAATGGTGGTTTTTTATCAGAGGAAGAGTAACTTTCCTAACATATTGGGAGTTATAACTCTATTCCTTACTAACCATCATAGAAAACCCCCATAATCATTAACAGCATATTTTAAGTAGCCTACGTATTAGCATTCATTATAGATGCAATCATTAATTCTATGATTTTGAGTCATTTAAATACCACCCAAAAGTACTTTTTAGCGAATTTCCCATATAGGGAATAAGCTATTACCGTAGTACTCATGGTAAGACCTGGACCCGGGACCGATTTTTTTTTTCGTTTTGAGGTCCCTAAAGGCCAAAAACACCATCCGTTCAAATTCACATACAGGGTGTTTTTTTAAAAACTTGCATCTTTATTTATGTAAAAACCGCAATAGATAGAAATATGCAGTTTGCGGGAATCATCTCTTGACGTAGGGGGACCAATTGTTTTGAATTCAACGTTACATTTACATTCCCCCCCTTCCCCCCCCTGCCCCCAACTTATTTTTTTTAAATAGCAAAGTACCCCTTGTGATATATCAAATAAAAGAGCATAAAAAAAGAAAATGTTTGATGAAAAAAAATTGAAAATCGGTTCATAAATTTGTGAGATATTCCCCCCTCACACCCCCGGAACTTAATTTTTTTTTAATAGCAAAGTACCCCTTGTGACATATCAAATGAAAGAGCATAAAAAAAGAAAATTTTCGGTGAAAAAAATTTAAAATCGGCTCATGAATTTGTGAGATAATCACCCCCCTTTTCTCCTCCCCATAACTTGTTTTTTAATAGCAAGGTACCCGCCCTTGTGACATATCAAATGAAAAATAAATTTCACAAAAATTTTTCTTTTTTCATGCTCTTTCATTTGATATGTCACAAGGGGTACTTTGCTATTAAAAAAAAAATAAGTTCCGGGGGGGTGAGGGGGGGAATATCTCACAAATTTATGAACCGATTTTCAATTTTTTTTCATCAAACATTTTCTTTTTTTATGCTCTTTTATTTGATATATCACAAGGGGTACTTTGCTATTTAAAAAAAATAAGTTGGGGGCAGGGGGGGAAAGGGGGGGAATGTAAATGTAACGTTGAATTCAAAACAATTGGTCCCCCTACGTCAATAGATGATTCCCGCAAACTGCATATTTCTATCTATTGCGGTTTTTACATAAATAAAGATGCAAGTTTTAAAAAAAACACCCTGTATATATATATATATATATATGTCCGTTAACGCGATAACTTGAGCAAAAATGATCCGATTTTGATGAAATTTGGTACAAACGTGTAAACCTATGTTTATTCGAACGAGTTCGCGAACCAGCATGATCGGACCATGGGATCGGGGGTTTATGGGGGGTTTTATGGGGTAAAAATGGGTTTTCCCCATTTTTGACCCCAAAGAACATCAAATTTTGTAATTTCTTTCCAAACTATTTTGTAGAGCTTAAAAAACAAATAATTTAGTATATTGAAGCGTTATAATGCGCCTAATGGTTACGGGGAAAATTCCAAAATTGTAAATTTAAAATTCCCATGTTATTCTTAAGTAAACTGTTGTAGTTTGCTTGTTTATTATAAATTTTGCCCAAATTTGGAAAATGTTTTTATTTCTTACTAACAATTAACATTTTACATAAAAAAACATTTTTACCCTCCCTGTTGCAGCAAACCTAAGTATGTGTTAAACTGATTCTATTTAAATAGGGATAAATGTGATATTTTTAAGGAGACATTTTAGTGTAAATCCAATCAGGCAAATGGAAATTCGCTTAGTCTGCAGGTTTGCTGCGGCTGGGGTATTTCTATTGTCGAAATGGTTGTTTATCAGTAAAATGTTATCTATAAATTTCTAAGATCTACGGGAAGATCTACAATCAAAGCATAAAAAGATTAGTATATTCCTTCTGAGTGCATAGTTATACATTCGATTGTATACATAAACAAAGATGTGAAAAAAAACTCGAAATTATAGCTGATTGGTGACTTAATAGAAAGTCACTTAGTACAATAAGTGTGCCTAGTAAGTAACAGAGTAAGTACACACACTTACTGTGTAAGTAAGTGCACCTTAGTTAATTGTAGCACGATTTATTGCCACTTATTTACTACTGCTATGTAGTTTATTTTAAAGGTTGAGTAATTATCCACGAATCCTGTTAGGATTACCTTCTTTTAAGTTGAATTAGGTTAGGTTAGGTTAGGCTATGTTAGTACCAAGACATAGATAACAAATTTGTGTATTGTTACATACAAATCATATATAGGTATGAATTGAATAAAAATGTCCTTGTACTCTAACAAAAATTGTTTATAAATTTTCCTAATCTGGAAATATTTGTCAAACTTGCAACTTTTATTAATTAGGGTGAATGAGTAATGTGTTCTCAATGCTATACTAATATAGATCTGTTTATTGAATACAAAAATAGAATATTATAAGAACAATTAGTATTTGTAATATATTTAAACCAAATCTTTAGATAGTAAATTTCACGATGGTTTAAACCATCGAGCTTACTGATACCTTGCTGATACTTTGCTTATACTTCACTGCAAAAGTCTATTAGACAAAATTTTAACCTTAACTGAATTTTGGTTTTAAGGTTTTAAGCAATCCCAGAACGGATCTGGTGTTAGAATTCACTTCAGAATTGATTCATTCCAGAACGGTAAGCCAAAAACCATTGGATTTGGTTACGAATGTGAGTCTGTTGTCAATGGCTTTGGTGGAATGTTCTTAACCTTTATTTGATCAAAATCTATTTGTTTGGTCCGACTCCAGATATATAACAACCTTGAGCATCTACAGTGTTACCTGCAATGCAGTGTTTTTGTTAAATAATTATGTTTGCCCACTGTAATTTTTTTTACGATATATTGTATTGATTTTGTCGAGAATTGGTAGATATTAGTAATTTCTACGTAGCAGCATTAATACTTACTTGATAAGGTATTATTTATCTACAGTATTGCTCAAAGAATTTGATGACACCTTACGAGAAAAACAACGCCGAGGGTATAAGTTACTGTTAAAAAAGTGGATACTAGGTTGATTGTTGTTTATATAACATTTGTATTTTATGTAACATACATTTCAGAACCAGTGTCATAATGAATTTTAAAAGCTCCTATATTTTATACATTTAATATTTTTAGGGTAAATCAAAACTCAAAAGTCGTTACTCTCTTATTCATGCTCAAACCCCCTCAGCGCCTGGACTAAATTTAATTTAAAATAGTGATTCCTGATCATCCTTGATCTCCTTGTTTGCCATCAATATTTAAAGTCCTATACCAAACAAAGTTTAAGCAACCAAACGTTTATTGCAAACAAAAAGTTGCCAAGACGAATTAAAACATGTAAAAATTTTCCTTCTCTTTTCTCAATTTGCATAGGATTTTCTTTGAAGACTCGTGGGTAGAACCTCGATTTGAATACAGCAATGGTCTTACTTACGTAAGACCATTACTTACTTCTTACTTACCTCTCAATGGTCTTACTTACGTAGCAAGTATTAATGCTACGTAGAAATTACTAATATCTAAACTAATCTTACTTATTTTAATAGCAGAATCATAGACTTAATATAATAACCCCATTTTTCTATGGAATATTTTTATACTTATCCAGCTGTTGGTTCAAACAAATTAACAAACCCAAGCAAGATTTTAAAGACTGTTCCAAAAATATATATTAGAACATCTAGCATTTTACTGTAAATTTAAATAATCTGTCATCCTTTTAATGAATAAATAAAAGTATCAATGTGTATAGCATTAAACGAAGTACAAATAAGTCGAGTATGATATGGCATTTAGCTGAATTAGTGTCACAAACTCTGAATGTTTACAGCTGTTACGTTAAGCTGGTCTAGAATGTTAGCGTCGGCTGATAGACTTAAAACAAATTAAAACCTAATGTTTAAAAAAACTAAACCCTAAACTAAGCTTTTGACAATCCCTATTTCTCAAAATGATCGTTCCTTCAACACAAAAATCATGAAAATCCGTCAAGTGGTTGATTCAGAATTGTGAAATAAAAAACCCCTGCCACGTATTAATTATGATGATGATGATTATATAGTTATAAACTTTCAAGGTATTTTCTATAGGGAAATTAATTACTTTTTAGCTCGGTGACTAAAAATGGCGTATACTTGAAATATTTAACTTCTGCTATCCTAGTCATGTTATTGATATTCATCAATACATTACCACATAAACAAAGCTTCTTCTTCAATTCTACAAATTAAAAGTAATTTGTGATTGATAAAGCGATTTGTTTTTACATTCCTCCCTAATACTAAAACCAACGATACAACCGTGTATGTATTTAAGACTAACTCTTTACAATGACCTGAGAGAATTTTAGACATAATTGTGGAATTTTGAGCTCAACAATTTCACACTCAGATAAATTGAGATATTACCAGAGATAACTCTGAGTTGTCAAACCTAGCGACGTGTTAAAAGCGACAAAACGTGGTCGGCCGTGTTCTGGAGTTGACTTTCACCCGATTTACCTTCAAACATGAACCAATTAACCGCTAAAAGTTATTTGTTACTTTAACATGAACTGATAGGCTCTTTTTCATTATTAGTGTCGTGTGATATAATTTAATGCATAACTATAGTAAAATCGTGGTAAAATTTTAAGTACAAATAAAACATTAAGGATTGTGATCCGGTAAAATAGTGGATTTGAAATTCAGAAGTAACATTAAGTGTATTTTCTTTTAAGGCTCCGTATACATTTACATATATTCCAAATTCGTATTCTTATATGTATTGATCTTGTATTGGACCTGACGGGGTGAGTGTGTGTGTGTAGGCCTATAGGTGTAGAAACACGTTGGATCTCGTTAAGAACTGTCGAATTAAAAAAATAATCTAAAAGTTAAAAGCGACTCCGGTTTTAAGGAGGTTTTCCAGAGGATTCGTGAAAAAAAACTCTTTTGAAAAACACTTTTTCAAAACCATTCGTCTGCACCATTTAAGCTTAAAACAAAATCTCTCTTTTAGTTACATAATTATTATATTACTTTCGTTGGTTTCCGAGATGCTTCAATGGAAGAGAAATAAAGTGATGTTTCTAAGCATTTTTTTTACTCCAACGCTTATGCGATGAATAGTAGTCTGTATATGCGTAAAAGTTTAGCTTTTTCTTTCAGAATAAGCACGTTACTTAGGTTGACCAAATAAACCATTACAGTTCGGCCGCTTAGAAAGCGACCTCCTCCAGCATAGGTTTAGCATTAGCGCGCAGGTCGTTTTCTAAGCGGCCGAACTATAGTATTTTATCTCTTTTGATTAAGTATTATGTGTACAGTATGTCTGGTCATAAAAAAACTCGTGACAAATGCATCGTTCCCATAATTAAGGTAAAGAAGGCAATTATGGTAACCAGCAGTGTTAAATCATATTTTGTTACAGAATGAGATTTAATCCACGCTGATACTAAATCCACCACAAATAGACTGTAGACAAAACGATGAATGGATAAATTAAATAAATCTATAGAAGATTCATCATTAAAATGTCAATCACTTAATAACTAATATAATGGAACCTCTTCGGACATAATAAACTTGGGTATTTTATACAACAAAAACAATTATTGAATTTTGTTACATAAGTGAAATTTGTAAAAAGTTAAACTTTTCTCTCATACGTTATACACAGAATAATAATTATTGGAGAATTATTCAAGTGACCTGGACATTGTTTATGTTTATGTCCCAGTCCCAGCTGATGTCATGTGCAGGGCTGCCAACAACTATCATCAAACAGTTGTACCACTACACAAACATGTATTTATGAACACTGCCTCTAGGGCCTCTAGGTATGATTAAAGTTGCTTTTACACAAACATGTCGATGAAAGGTTCATCAATTTGTTGAGTACCTATAGGGCATCAAGGTATTTGGCATCCAGGAAGTTTTTTGTCATTAAATGGCTCGTTTGGGTACAGCTTGCACCCATAAACAGTGAAATATCGATGTTTTGTAACCAATGCGTCTCAACAGTAAAACCATGGCATCCAATTCTATAAGATCGAACTTCCTAGCATTATGTAGCCAATGACAAGAAGTGGACCCGGAAGTAAACCATATTACTAAGCCCCTGGGGAAACAACATTGTTTATAAACTTCAACTTTCAATTGGTGAATTATATGGAGCCATACGCGTTTTATCATCAAATACCCAAGCTTTTGCTTACAATCGAAAATATTTTGGATGTTTTTATAAAAGTTTATATATTTTGAATAGAGAGTTTATTTATATTTATTAATCTTGTATGGATCTTGTATTTTTGCTTATGAGTTTTAATTATAAAAAATTTAATTCATGATGGTATGCAATATGCACTGGATATAATAAGTGCATAGTCCCTTGGTACATTAAACCATTTTTGTCTATTGTCTTAATTTTTTTACAAAATTCTAAAATCTAATTAAGGTTATAATTCTCAATTCGTATATCAATTTGTTAACTCCGACATATATTGGCCATTTATTTCCTAAATATAAACTTTCTAGTTTTACAACATTTATCAATAATAAAATGTACCTTAAGGGTAATTCCAATAAAATTAGATAGAAAATTTTAATTTTTTCCTCAAGTTAATCGTATTTGTACCTGGTTTTATTATGGGCCTACTACAAATATTTCAATGATGGCATAATAAAGGATATAGTTTGCAGACACAGTCAGAATAATTATTTATATTGTTATCAAAATATTTATTCCTTTAAAAAGTTTTCTGAGAGAGTTTTTTCTGCCATCAATGTTCGCTCCCCTGTTTTTATTTCTCCCCTCTTTGTACTTTCCCCAAGTATTTTACCAGAGGGGTAAAACACATTGAAATATAGAGCTAAAACCACCCTTACGCGGAAATCTTTGATACTTACTTTGTAACATTTTGCTTTTGACGAACTTTGCATAAAAACTCATGCAGTTGAACTTACAGCACATTAATAAGATGTAAACCATTATTTTAATAGTATTTGAAGCAGTCGGATACCTATGCTTATGTCATTTACGTCACTTGGCTAGGAAAATCATTATTTAAATTAATTCCCTGTTTCTCGCCGTTTCAACTGTCTAAATATTAAAATGAAATGTCATCTCCACAACACATTTACAGCATAGGGTGACAATAGAGAAGCCTGTACATTACATATTTTTGGCTGAGTTTTCGATGACTGGGCGACCTCCAGTACTTGTTATACGGTAGGCTAGAAGTATAAATGTCGTAAGTATACTTTCATAGTGCAGATTACTAGGTAAGATTACTAACCTAATAAAACTTGGAATTATTATTGCTTCCCTAATAATAAATAGAGTATATTCCATTCTACATGTAACTTCACGTTTGATCACTCCTAATTATTGCGTAAGATTTTTAATGGGGTTAATAGATAAAATGGATTTCTGTTGCATAAATGAAATAAAATAGATATATTATCGAGATCTTAGAATTATTTTTTTTAAGATATAGAAGCAAACTACAATAGTTTTAGGGCTACCTACCCCTAAACCGTATTTATTAAAATACAATAAGTTTTTGAAAAGATGTTTGATAAATATTTACTAACCCTCTGATCTAATTATATACAAGACAAAAAGGATAGGGTTTTCAGGTAAGAAGAACCAAAAGAACCCCTTTAATTTTTTTACAAAATTCTAAAACCTAATTAAAATACCCACTCTCCTCCCATCCAATAAGGCATTATCTTTCTTAGTGATGTTTCAACCCCTCGCTGAAGGTGGCTTAGAATTCTTAGTGTCGCCACACTCGACCTAATTTGTAAACCAGGGCAAGTAAACTCTGTACAAAACAGTGCCTAATTTGTTGATCAAACACTTTCCTTAAGCAACCTCATAACACTCATCCTTACTCAAACATTTCATCACACTGAAAATTCTGCAAAGCAACCTCTATGAATATATTTGTTGAAATTACTAGTAATAGGCTTACTAATTTTAACTAAGTAAATCTAGAATTATTCCATCCTAGGACTGCTATAGGCCTAATATTAACGTAGGTATTCAAACTAAATCCTTTCCCATCTGGTTATCCATAGTTTCTAAGGGGTTCGATTTATTTTTCCTGCAGTCACCCGACAAAGTGGGTTTCCTTGCACTAATTATAGTACAGAAAGCTGCTAATTGCTGCATTTACATACTTTGCCGCACACTTTTTACTTTGTCGCACCTCAGTATTCCAACCAAACAAAACAAAAATGCGTGCTTTTACTATGCACGTAATCCGTGAACGCTTAAAAATAGGTTGGCAACACTTAAAGATATTACGACTACGATCAGCTGTTGCAGTGTTTCCCATTTCGTTCAACGCTTAGATTTAACCTAACCTAAAACGTGTTGTTTAGTGTTTTAAAGACTTATTATTTCTATGCTTTATAATAACTGTGGAACTATTTTATCGTAAATAGTGTTTGCTTTGTTTGAGGAATATCAGACACTTAACATTTGCAGGACATATTTTTACAAACACAAATATCCTCTCTGGTAAATATTTGTACTTTTCAGATAGTGCATTGTTTTCTATTCAAATAAATTTAACCATTTGAAGTGACATTTATGTTATAGGATGCTAAATAACTAAAATTAAACATTCTAAGCGACAAGTAGTAGAAATGATTAAAATTAATGTATAAAATTTTAATTACGTAAAGGTCAACAACGAATAATGAGTAAAAGTGATGTAATAGAATTACAACGGACAGACGATTTTAATCCCAATACTGACCGTTTAGTAACGCTATTGCAGAGAACTGGCAATTACACACTCAGCTGTGTATGGAATAAAAATATTCCATATAAAATAGTCCATTATCCTTACCCGGATGAGGTCAATTTTACTGTTAGTTTCGTCCGGTTCTTGTGATGGGAAGCGTTATTTGCTTACCATTTGATTTTAACTAAAAATACTAATTGGACTAAATTGAAACTAAGTATGAACTTACTGAAAATTATGCAAACTTACTAACCATGCACTAGCATTATGAACTTGATTATGCTCGTCCTTTAGTTTTTTAACCTGCTAACATACTATTTTACTCTTCAAAGCCAACGGATGAAGCTTTTAACATACACGAAATGTGTAAAAACAACAGACAGTCATATTTACTTTTTGTTAAGATAAATTTTTATACTTGGTAGTTATCGATCTATTTACTAGTCATTTAATAGTACTGTCGTGTGATTGTTCTAGTCATTTAGTAAAAAGTGTACTTTGAAATGCTAACATAAATTTAGCCACGACCGTTAATAAAACTAGCCTCTTTCAATTCAGTTCTTAAGATTGAAAAGATTCACTTTATAGCATTGTTTAGGTCCGTGAAGTTGGCGTACCCATATTAGCGTATCCACTTTTGATCATACCAATCGTTAGTTCATCGTTAGTTCTCGATAGTTCCCAAATTTTTTCGTTAGTTCTCAAAAAATAAAAAAGTTATAGCCGATTATAAGTGGGTACGCTAACTTCACACTTCCGGGTTCTAGCACGCGCCGTTTTCTGAGGAGAAATGTTTACATCTATATACCAATCGTTAGTTCTTCGTTAGTCCTCGATAGTTCCCAAATTTTTTCGTTAGTTCTCAAAAAATAAAAAAGTTATGAGGCATAAAAAGTGGGTACGCTAACTTCACAATTGTACAATTTCCAGCGGGAACAGTTTTTTTACTATAAATGCCTATATCTATATACCAATCGTTAGTTCTTCGTTAGTTCTCGATAGTTCTCCAAAATTAACGTTAGTTCTCAAAAAATAAAAAAGTTACGAAGCATAAAAAGTGGGTACGCCAACTTCACAGTTATAGAATTTCCAGCGGGCACAGTTTTTTTTACTATAAATGACTATATCTATATACCAATCGTTAGTTCTTCGTTAGTTCTCGATAGTTCTCCAATATTTACGTTAGTTCTCAAAAAATAAAAAAGTTAAGAGGCATACAAAGTGGGTACGCCAACTTCACAATTATAGAATTTCCAGCGGGCACAGTTTTTTTACTATAAATACCTATATCTATATACCAATCGTTAGTTCTTCGTTAGTTCTCGATAGTTCTCCAATATTAACGTTAGTTCTCAAAAAATAAAAAAGTGAAGAGGCATACAAAGTGGGTACGCTAACTTCACAATTGTACAATTTCCAGCGGGAACAGTTTTTTTACTATAAATGCCTATATCTATATACCAATCGTTAGTTCTTCGTTAGTTCTCGATAGTTCTCCAAAATTAACGTTAGTTCTCAAAAAATAAAAAAGTTACGAAGCATAAAAAGTGGGTACGCCAACTTCACAGTTATAGAATTTCCAGCGGGCACAGTTTTTTTTACTATAAATGACTATATCTATATACCAATCGTTAGTTCTTCGTTAGTTCTCGATAGTTCTCCAATATTTACGTTAGTTCTCAAAAAATAAAAAAGTTAAGAGGCATACAAAGTGGGTACGCCAACTTCACAATTATAGAATTTCCAGCGGGCACAGTTTTTTTACTATAAATACCTATATCTATATACCAATCGTTAGTTCTTCGTTAGTTCTTGATAGTTCTCCAATATTAACGTTAGTTCTCAAAAAAAAAAAAGTTAAGAGGCATACAAAGTGGGTACGCTAACTTCACAATTGTACAATTTCCAGCGGGAACAGTTTTTTTACTATAAATGCCTATATCTATTTACCAATCGTTAGTTCTTCGTTAGTTCTCGATAGTTCTGTAATATTTACGTTAGTTCTCAAAAAAATAAAAAAGTTACGAGGCGTACAAAGTGAGTACGCTGACTTCAAATTTATAAAATTTCCTGCGGGCACCGTTTTCTGACTAAAAACGCTTATATCTATTTACCAATCTTTAGTTCTTCGTTATGTCGTGTTAGTTCCCCAATATTATTACTAGTTCTTAAAAAATAAAAGGCAATAAGGTCTTAAACGTGGTTATGCCAACCTCAAACCCAAATCATTCCTTGCGTGCACCCTTGTCTGACTAAAAGTGCCTATATCTTAATATTAATCGTAAGATGGGCTCACTCATTTATTTTGTTAGTTCTAAAAAAATTAAATAAATATACGTATAGCCAATAATCAATAGATTAACTTATTTAATGCTTCTGATTTCCAGCGCGCACCTTCATTCAACGAAAAATGCTTACAGTATACTACTATACAACTAAATAAATATTGTCTCGACCCCGCCATACCCAATACGCCATGCTAGTAATGTGTTGTACACATTTATTCCATCCACTACTCCAGTCTCCAGTTTGTTCAAGTCCGTATGACCTTCCAGTCTCGATCCGTGCAACTGTCACTCGTAACGTGTTACGTTTAATGATGTAATTTTATAATACTAATACCGAACACAAACAAATACAAACAATACAAACGATTAGTTTAATTAACCAAACAGAAGTTCTTTGATCGTACATATTTTATCTGCTTAATCCAATTCAAATAATCACTGCTTATAAATTACTTTATACCATTTTACTTAGCAGACTCTGGTTTTCATTTTGATGGATATTTTATTTTGTTTCCATGATGGACTTTTTATAAAATGCACTTTTTCACACAACTAAGTAGGTATACATATGATTTCATTGCTTATCTAAAACCAATTTTTGGAAGCGTTGTCTTTTTTGGATGTTCTAATTAACTGAACATATTCAACTGTTAATCATTTTGATAACGTAATCAAAATTATCACTCCTAAAAAATAATCTAACCTAGTGACACCTGCAACTACTATTGCGAATATCACAGATAAGCGCTATCCTGGAACTGATAAGCAATCCTTTCTCTTCGAGAGAATCATAATGTGATAGTTATTCTAATGTCAGTGTTACTTTGATTTTCATTGTGTGAAGATGAATCAAATTACAATGCATGGAACTAAAAATTGGTATATAGATTTAAGCGTTTTTAGTCGGAAAACGGTGCCCGCTGGAAATTTTATAATTTTGAAGTCAGCGTACTCACTTTGTATGCCTCGTAACTTTTTTATTATTTTTTTTTTTTAGAACTAACGTAAATATTGGAGAAATATCGAGAACTAACAAAGAACTAACGATTGGTATATAGATGTAAGCATTTTTATTTAAAAAAAAACCTGTGGTGAAGTTGGCGTACCCAATTTTTATGCTTCGTAACTTTTTCATTTTTTGAGAACTAACGCAAATATTGGAGAACTATCGAGAACTAACGAAGAACTAACGATTGGTATATATATATAAGCATTTTTATTTAGAAAACTGTGCCCGGTGGAAATTCTATAATTGTGAAGTTGGCGTACCCACTTTTTATGCTTCGTAACTTTTTTATTTTTTGAGAACTAACGTAAATATTGGAGAACTATCGAGAACTAACGATTGGTATATAGATATAGGCATTTATAGTAAAAAAACTGTTCCCGCTGGAAATTGTACAATTGTGAAGTTAGCGTACCCACTTTGTATGCCTCTTAACTTTTTTATTTTTTGAGAACTAACGTAAATATTAGAGAACTATCGAGAACTAACGAAGAACTAACGATTGGTATATAGATATAGGTATTTATAGTAAAATAACTGTGCCCGCTGGAAATTCTATAATTGTGAAGTTGGCGTACCCACTTTGTATGCCTCTCAACTTTTTTATTTTTTGAGAACTAACGTAAATATTGGAGAACTATCGAGAACTAACGAAGAACTAACGATTGGTATATAGACATAGGCATTTATAGTAAAAAAACTGTGCCCGCTGGAAATTCTATAACTGTGAAGTTGGCGTACCCACTTTTTATGCTTCGTAACTTTTTTATTTTTTGAGAACTAACGTTAATTTTGGAGAACTATCGAGAACTAACGAAGAACTAACGATTGGTATATAGATATAGGCATTTATAGTAAAAAAACTGTTCCCGCTGGAAATTGTACAATTGTGAAGTTAGCGTACCCACTTTGTATGCCTCATAACTTTTTTATTTTTTGAGAACTAACGAAAAAATTTGGGAAATATCGAGGACTAACGAAGAACTAACGATTGGTATATAGATGTAAACATTTCTCCTCAGAAAACGGCGCGTGCTAGAACCCGGAAGTGTGAAGTTAGCGTACCCACTTATAATCGGCTATAACTTTTTTATTTTTTGAGAACTAACGAAAAAATTTGGGAACTATCGAGAACTAACGATGAACTAACGATTGGTATAATCAAAAGTGGATACGCTAATATGGGTACGCCAACTTCACGGACCTGTATTGTTTACTTACTTTACATCAATGTTTTTATTAATTTACAACACTAGTAATGGACCAATAAGGTTCAAGGATGGAGATAAAATAAGTAAATTGTAATGTTCGAACGCCAACTTATCAGCTGTTAAGACAAGTTAATAAGTGATTGGTACAATAAGTCGTTGCATCACTATTGGTAATAGAGGTTATAAAAACGAAAACATGACCTCTCTTTTATTAATACTGATTGTTAGTAATTTAAAACATTCGTAGGTTAAGTAGTCTACTAACTAGCGTAAATAGTCTTTACGCGATCATTGCGTAAACTACTTTAACAATTCAATTTAAACTGAATTGTAAATTACAAATTTTAAAATTATCTTCGATTTGCAAAAGTTACCATCATAATGAAATGAAAACATAAGCTTTTGACAAACCTTATTAAACACAGTTTTCAACATCGAACAGTTCCCACTCATGGGATTTAGTGGCTTTGGTAATACCAACAAATGAAGTCTGGGATTAAACGCCAAATTGGAATATCAATATTTGCCTCGCAACTGACGTTCGTAAAACTATGCAAATGCTAGTGTCATTATAAGTGTTAGTCACTACACACTTGGATGAATATTTTAATGTCAGTTCATTCAGAAACCTAAAATACATTTTTATTTTTAGGCTTTTTATCGATCGCTTTAACCAACGTAATTTTCTCCTGTAACAAATAATAATGGCCAATTTAATTTACTATGCTTAAAAATTCTTTTAAAACATTGAAATTTTAAAAAAAACCTTCCGTATGTATAATAAATTATGTTTATTTAGAACATTAATTTTACAGCATTTGAAAATGAAATAGTTACTTGTGTAACTAGTGGGCACTTTGCTGCACACGGGGGAAATGTTTACGAGCCGCAGGCGATTGAGGAATGCTTCTCGCGTGCAGCAAAGGCAGTTTGCACTCGTGTTTACACATTATATTTTTCCTACAGTTACTATAAAGCATACAAATAATTAGTCTTTCAAAGACTGTACAACACTTTTTGTAGGTTAGGTTAAATCCAAACATTGAACGATATTGGAAGAAAACAATTTTGGAAATTGGAACGCTGCACCAGATTGTAGTCGTAATATCTTTAAGTGTTGCCAACTTATTTTCAAGCGTGCACGGATTGCATAAGAAAATCAAGATGTTTTTTGTTGTTTGGTTGTTATACTGGTGTGCGCCAAAGTAAAAACTGTGCACCAAAGTAAGGCTTTTTGTACTATAATCTGTGCAAGGAAACCCACTTTGTCGGGTGACTGTAGGAAAATATAATTGTTTAAGTTTACAAAATTATTTATTTATTTATTTTACCTAAAGGTCTTGTAGGTTGTTCAACTACTCAGTGCGGCATCTTCATGGAGTTTTTCTTGGACAATGTAAATATGTACAATATATGGTATGAAAATTAGTGTAAGAAAAACTACGAAATGCGCATTGAGTAGTTCAACAACCTACAAGACCTTCAGTCTTGTAACTGGGTTCAAACAAAATTGTTTAAATTTTTAAACCTATTTAACATTCAGGCACGCCTTTATATTTTATGCTCCTGCGTTGATAATTGAAGGAGAAGTAATAGTTTAGCGAAATTTCGAGAGAATGCCATGTCCAACATACCGATCTTTACGTATATGTTGTGTTATATAAGGTATAAAGTCTTCGACAGAGACTTGGAATTGTAAGATAATCTCAAAAATCTCTTTCCGGATGCCTTTTCTTCGGTCATCTTTCCGCTATTCCAAAACTAGTTTAAATTCCACAAAGCCATTAAAAGTAACCTATAAGAAATATCTATTTAAAAATTTTCCAAGGGATATTTTAAAAACCATGTTTAAAAAGTGTTTAAATTTATTTATTGTTTTATACACTTTTGTTATTAAAATAAATTGATTTAATTTAAGGGATCATAAAATTTAGATAAACCCCTGCATAATTCCAAAATATTTTATGGTGTAGGGAAATTTATTTAAATACAAAAAAAACATAATATCCTATTATCAGGGTTCGATCCCATGAGAAGGCATGAATTATACTGGTTTATATTATTTCTCTGAGAAAAATATCCTTGCATTGAAAAAATGGAGCGGAATTCTTCGAAAATATGTTTTTCACACAGGTTATTTTTGTTATCAGAAAAACAACGAACCAATTTTAATTTTGTGAAATAGCTACCACAGTAGGAATGAATTTTTCATAAAAGATCGTAGTTGATTAAATGATTTTGAGTGGAAACTGTTGTAGAAGGGCTGAAATCCCTTAACAAACAGTACCCTGTAATTTTTCTAACTTTAACTTTTTATTTGATTTTTCTTCTCTAAGTATGAAAGTAATTATTTTTCAGTTGATAAAAGGTATAAGTGAGATAAGTATTGTGGAGAATGTTCTTTGAATGTTAAATTATCTATTTAATTATATTGGGGGCTATGTCGTATTTGTAAATACATCACAGTGAGTTAATTCATTTTATCTTTGACCCAATCATTTTACACTCGTAGTACCTTTATCCTGGGTCTATATTTTAAATAGTTTTAAGATCCCACATTATTTAACAAACATAACTATTCGAATTGGTATTCGTATAAAAGTTGTGCAGTGACAATTCTGATTGTGTCTCTGGCAACTGCACTTTGGTTCAAATGGCGTTTAATCATGTCCGGAGAATACGTTCAAACATACATGTTTGTTTAGTGGTACAACTGTTAGATGATAATTGTACATGATGGCAGCCCTGCATATGACGTCAGCTGGGACATAAACAATGTCCTGACCAGCTGTCCACTTCGCAGACGTGTTATGTAGATCACAAATGCTACATATCATAAACAAGCAAACATTTTTTAGTAAGACCTTACTACTTCATACTAGGGGACCTATTTGAAAAAAAACCTGTATTTTCCCAACTTCATTCTGATTACCGGGGGATATTTTAGTTATGTGTCAGTACCAAAATTTTAAAGTCCGTACCGATAGGCTACCGGTTCCTGACCAAAATCGTTTTTCAACAACATTACTATATTATAAATAGTATATATATAAATTACTGATAACAACTTACTAATTCAGCTGGTTGTGTGTTAATTTATTTTCACTCTTGCATTGTTCTGTTTGTGACAACGATTTTCCAAATTTTTTGTATCAACATTTACCATACAATAGTCTTAATACTTTATCATAATCAAAGTCCGGAGATTTTCCACAACGTCCTTAAGATGATTTTCGTGTCATCCTCCGTCAAATAAATGTAGATTTTAACATTGTTACATGTAATAGATTACTGCAGTTATGATTACAGACGCTTTCACATAGCCCGTCAATAAAACTTCCAAATTTAACGTAAGATTTAACATGAGTAGTTTAGTTTGAATTAGCTGATACCAACAATGTAAATGTTTAACTCCAGGATTACTAAAACTAAAATAGTACAGTTCAAAGTGTTTTTAATTATATAGATAGTTATCAGAAGTTAATCAATTACTTGACATCTTGGCTGATGTCAAACATGGATAGAGTACATAACAATTTCTGATTGGCCAGTGTAAACAAGAGATAACCTCCTACACTGTGATTGGCTGTAATCAACAATGGATAATCGCCTAGATTCTGATTGGCCAACAATGCGCAATTAACCTATACTTGTCGTGAGAGTAGCTAATCCAAGTATGCAGCGTACTTTGTAAATTAGTAGCTAATCAGTAGCTAAAGCTGTTGACTTGTATGAAATTGATTTCCTCTATGAGTTGTTATTTAATAACTTGTACAACAACGTTGTAGGACCTTTTCCGTTAATTCACTACCACTGATTAGTATATTAGGTTAGGTTAGTTTAGGACTATGTCAACGGAGAAGGTCCGTAGACATAGTCCTAACCAGTGGTAGTAAATTAATGGAAGTGGTAGTGAATTACCGGAAAAGGTCTGCGTTGTATATTGGAGCAACTCTTATACTAAAGCTATGTGTTTTGTTGATGTGCCTCATACAAATTTCCACGAAGCAGGTATATTATTATTGCCAGCATCGTTTGTCATTACAGTATGTTAAGTAGCGTAGTTGGTATCAAAGAATTTCTTACAAGCCATGTTATTTACTAAAGGCTAAAAATAATTCAAGTGAAAATTGAACATGAGAGAAGCAGTCAAGCGGGTTTTGTTGCCGAGTATGTCAACAAGATTGAGTAACATTCATGTTAATTCATGTGAATTTACTTTACAAAAAGTTTCTTAATTAAATTGGAAACGTCACTGTAACTGGAAATGGCTTAAACTTGTGTCTTGACAAAAATAAACTATTAGTTCTCTGAAAATAAATATTTATCAAACATAGCAGGTTACTTAGCGTTTTGGTTATCGACATTTAAATTAGTAACACATTTTAATATGATTTAGTTTTAAGTCTCATCATTGCTTCGGGAGTTTACAACTGGTTTTGATAACTTAACCATAGGAATCGAAATGTGTATCTGTTACGAAATTAATGTTATTCAAAGCACATAGTCTACATTGTTTTCCACGTCTAGTAGAGTCAGGTGCTGTTCTAATTTGTGTTCATATTTTTTGTACCCACACCAAAAAATCACATGAAGATTTTAAAAATACGTATTGCAATTACCATTTTATTTCTGACAAAATAGAAATATTTTTTACAAATTCTAAAAATCAATTTTGCACTGAATAGAAACATTAATTAAGTTAATAGTCTGTTTTAAGATGATTTTTTCTTAATTTTGATGGTGTTTAGATGTAAAAGGTTTTTCGATTTAACATAAATGCAGAAAAATAACTCTAAAGATAACACAGATTTCATTCATCCATGGAGAACGAAACTCCATTGTGTAAACTAAATTTTAAAAATCAAACGCCGAAATTGTGAAGGTTTTGACAAGCTCCAGGTTTCCCACAATAAACAGGTTAATTGGAGCCTCTAACAGTCAGTCAATGCTCGTTAGTGCTCTGTGGGAACTGAGAGAAAAGAGGCGCTTTTATAACCGGGTATTGGTGGCGTTGACAATGCCTTTAGAGGTTTGTGGTGGTTGTATAATACACTAAGTTGATAGTGAAATAATCGTGAAATATAATTTAAAATTAAAATTGTCTATGGGGTTTATAAAGACGTGATGTTTGTACTGAAAATATATTATCCTTTTTAGTGAAATAATTAGTTCAGCGCGTTATGACTTGTACCTCTGTCAATAATTTAGACAATTTCGTTGGATCATTATAGAGTATGTTGTCAGATTAACGAATTTTTCTTAGTACAGTAGAACATGAAAGTAGAATCTGGCAAAATCAAATTAATACTTACTTATTGTTTCAAGTAAATATAATACCCTGTGATGAAATCGTACAGGGCCCAAAAATTGTTTTCAAGGCAAAATGAATCCAGTGCACTACCCATTTACCTTTTCAAGATTATGTTTGCTTAGAACAGTTATAAGGTGCTCTATGAACAGAACTACTAATTTATTATATGTTGATTACAGTTCTACAATATAAAGAGTGGTTTACTTACCGCAAGCAGGTCATAGTTGTCAAAAAGTTGCATATACAAAATACAAAATAATTTTTATAAACTGTTTAATCTCTTGTTTACAATCTGACTGTGGTTAAACATTTAACTGAAGGAACAGCTGTTAAATAACAATTCACATTTACTGAGTCATAAAGAAAGTTGGTCAGCATTTTATCTTCTAAATATATAAAAGGCAAAGCCCTCACTGACACACTCACTCACTCACTCATCACTAATTCTCCCACTTCCCATTTACCTAGGAGGCTGAAATTTGGTACACTGATTCTTTAGGTATTAAATAGGAAAACTAAGCTATTTTTATTCTGATCGGACTCTCGGGCTCCGCCCCAGTGGCTCTGGAGTTTCCCATGTTAACCTTATGACTACTCATATTTAAATGGAATTAATGAATATTAACAGCTGTTTCAATTAAACAAGTTGGTTCTGTTCTATGATGTGCAATAGCATTTAAGTTACAAGGATTACCAACAGGGTGCAGCACTATTTTTTTTTTATTTATGACTACAGCTAATTTGCAACCAAAAGGTGAGTGAGCGTAGCGAACGAACTTCAACCTGGAGGCGAGTTAGCGTAGCAAACGAGCTAACCTGAAGGCAAGTGAGCGCAGCGAACGAGCTCCAACGTAAAGGTGAGTGAGCGTAGCGAACGAACTTCAACAAGGACGTGATTGAGCCATGCGAACGAGCTCACTTATGAAGTAAAACGGGGCAAAGCCCGTGGGTACAGCTAGTTATCTTATAAAGTGGAGTCCAGAAAAAATCAAACGTAAGTTGGGCGAAGCTCTGAAGGAATTGCCTTTTTAATTAACATTCGCTGCGCGCTATATCACAAGCTTTAAAATGACACCTTGTAATAACCTGTTAAGTAGGACGGCTGGAAAAGGGATGTAACACAGAAATCCCTCATTGTATTAATTATTGTGGATAGAAGATAGATTAATGCTCTTCCTACTTGATAGGGCTAAATATATTCAGTAAGACATCTCAATAGTTGATTTCGTGATATTTTAACAGTTTTAAATTATGTATTTAATGTACAAGGATGGTATTTAGACCTCAAGAACGGTAAATCAAACTACAGTATACGAAAATTGATTATTTTAGCAAAAAAATGCTGTCAAAGTCCTTTAGTCTTTAATTATTGAAGTGCCACATAGGTATCACTAAGAGTAGGGGGTTTTTACCGCTCCGGCGGGATTGAGCGGCTTGAGCGGCAGTGAGCGGCTGACGTCACACGACGCCACCCCCGCCCCCCGACGCCACCCCCGCCCCCCGACGCCGCCCCACCCCCACCCCGACGCCACCCCCGACGCCGCCCCACCCCGACGCCACCCCCCACCCCCGTCGCTAACCCCTACCACCATCGGGCAGGTTCAAGGTCATCCTTTGTTGTCTGGAACCACCCTACGCATCGTGGGAGGTCTCCAAGCCAACCCTCCCTACACCATCACTCACTGTCAGCTGCTCCCCAACACCTGCGCTCCAAGCGGCCCCCCGCTCCTCCCTTGTATTCTTTGTTCTCCGCATAGCGCACACTTATTTACCACCAATAGGATGTTAGCTTATTTTGACCAATCAGAGAACAGTATTTCACATATTTCAAATATTTTAACCGTTTTACCTGCCAGACTGTTTGAACGACCAACATCGTGGGAGGTCTCCAAGCCAATCCTCCCTACACCATCACTCACTGTCAGCCGCAGCTGCTTCCCAACACCTACACTCCAAGCGGCCCCCCGCTCCTCCCTTGTATTCTTTGTTCTCCGCATAGCGCACACTTATTTACCACCAATAGGATGTTAGCTTATTTTGACCAATCAGAAAGCAATATTTCACATATTTCAAATATTTTAACCGTTTTACCTGCCAGACTGTTTGAACGACCAACCCAACTGAAAAAGTGGTAGGAATAGTGATGTAATAGACGTACACTATGAAAATAGCGTACATATGACACAAAATTGTAAGAAAAGTGTATTTTTTTTCAAATCCAATAGTTTACAATACAATACTTACTAATACTTACTTACTAATATTACTTACTTAATAGTTTACTTAACAATAGTTAAGTTTATTTTACTTTGCGGACTATAAAGAGAGAAGATGCTACTCACATTTAGATAGTATTCGTTTTAGACTAAGAATAGAACAGACTGAAACATTATTACGTTAACATATTCTGCTAAGGTTACAACATATAATAGAGTGTTAAAATGTAAACCACGAGTTATGTGGGAGGTCTCCAAGCCAACCCTTGCTCCTCCCGCTCACTCACGATCCTCCCGCTTACTCACGCTACCCTCACCCGCCCCAACACCACCCCCCACTCACACCCCGACACCCCCACCCCCCAACGCCTCACCACTATGCCCCCACCCCATTCTCCCGCCTTCGCGAAGGTTCAGGGTCATCCTTTGTTGTCTGGAACCTGCCTACGCATCGAGGGAGGTCTCCAAGCCAACCCTCACTACACACCAACACTCACTGCCTTAGCTCACTGTCAGCTACAGTCGCTCCCCAACAACAGTGCTCCAAGCGAAAGTGTTTCGCTATTTAAATGCTGTTTAATATTCAAACCATGACACGTAAAATTAACTTTTAGCGTAATTTAAATAAAAAGTATTACAAAAATTATTCTATAGTTTTTTTTTTCAATCCATACAACTAATGAGAAAGCAATAACAGGATTAATCATTACGATTTGGCAGGTCACCAAGAATCGATTTTACTGCCCAGCAAATTTACTAATTCCACGATTAAATTGTAGATTCCTTGGGAGAGTAATTAAGGTGTGAAATACAAACATTATCGTTATTATATCACTTTTTCTTCAAAAAAAAATTATCATTTAATGCCTACATGACCCGTAATGAGTATAAATTTATCTATTTTCCACTAAATAAACTGTCACTCTTGTTCAAGAAATTTAAGAATTTGGATATGTGCCTATACTTCAAGTTAGTAAATAAGATAAGTTACGTTAAAAACTTCAAGTTTTTATGGTTTAATTTAAATTGTTGTCTTACTTAAGTTGTTTTAAAAGATAAGTAGGTTTGATAATACACATCTATTTTGTATAGGTATGAGTACAAAAATATATCGATTCTAGTTTTGGCTTAGACTATACTCAAAAATTTCACTAAAATTAAAAGTCGTATAATTTAGCTGATAACGTTACATAATACTATAAAACTAATATTTTTACAGAACTATTATCTGACATTTTCTCACTTGAGGAACGTCAATTGTCTAGGCAACGCACATTCAGAATAATATACGGGCTTTGTTGGTTGATAGTTCATCAGTTAAAAAGTAGATTACGTAACTGAATAATTTCACCACGGAGATAATATTTGTTAAAACGAAACTATTGTCCCTGTTGAGTTTTGCTTGTCTTCAAAAAGGTGTTATTGAATGATTAACTTTGTTAGATTTCTTGAAAAAATAGTTAGCTGTTTTGACAAAACATTTAATTGAATTAATTTCAGACAAAGATATCATCAATATTTTAGTTATGTTTTATTATACGTCATAAGGAAAACGTTACAAAATTAAATCTCACTTATGGACAATGTAATATAAAATATAATTTTGTTAGGTAATTTTAGGTAACATTATAAACTTATCCCTAGTTATGATACATGGATTTATTAATGTCATACCTATAGTTTTATCAACGTAGAAACAATTGAAAATTCTAAAAACAAATAAATACGGGTAAATTGTTTGGGAGTGCAATTTTAACGTTTGTTAATCAAACCAGTATTGCAAAGTTGGTCACACATGTGTTATTTATTTTTCTCCTAAACTTAGTAAAAAAAAAAAAAAAAAAAAACAATAAACAAATGTAAATGTATACCAACTCCTTTGCACTATAGTCGAAGCATTTGTATGTAATTTTGTTAACTCCTTTTTACAATTTTCGTCTTTTACAGAAAATAGTATTCATTTATATTTAATGGGTTTTACGGTTTGTCTTAGGAAAACAAAGATCAATATAACTTAAATATGAAAAGCTAGATCTCCACTCTTTTCTTCGTGTTTAATTAGCTTGTTTGGGCGTATATTGGATTATACTTTTACCAACTCATATTGCAATAGTAAAGTGATTAGGCATAGCTATCACATTAGTTTTAAATATTATGCCATGTTTATGTAAATACAACCATGATGGTAGGCTAATGTTGCTTAAAGGGTTATTACAGACACTTTTCATCACACATGTAAAACACTCTACCCAACGTTTCAGCATCTAAAAACTCATCTCGTACACAAATGAGAAAAAACTTAACACATTGTAACATTGTAACTTAACATATTGTACAACTAACAATACACAAACTCCAACCTAAGTTGGAATACACTTCAGAGAACATTCAAGTATAGGCTATCCACTGTATAGCAGTCAAGTCCTGATCCTAAATGCAAAATACAACAAATCAAAACACAACAAAATCTAAAATGTAATAAAAGAAAAAAATAAGATATGTGGTTTCAGCTGTTACCCTATGATAAATACATAATACAATAAAGTTAAAACAAAGTTATATAATAACTAAAAAGTGAGAAATAGTGACAAGTTCTCACACACTATCTTTCATCAAAGTTTGGCAATTTTTGGTGCAGGTTTTGCCTTTTTTGAGCTGTCATTGGTTGGAGGAATAAAAATAACTTTAGATGAACGGGATTTTATTTCTTCCACGGTCAACGTTCAATTAAATATGCATTCTCATATACAGTCAATTTAAATATAATTTCAAAATATAATTGCTTTATTTTTCTTGAAAAACAATCTTTCTTTTATTTTCATTATAATTTTTCTATATTTTAAGAAATATATGGGGTTTTGTAGAACTATTTAGTTTTAATTATTGAAAAGTCAAGTAACATTACTGTGCGCAAAACCTATACAAACAATTGATTGCAAAGAAGATGCTTTGTTCTCAACCACAGTTTATTTATCTTTCATATTGTCCCACTTAGGTTCGTATTTTAACTAACTATGAATGTAGAATGAAGTATTCACCTTTCCAAGTCGATGTCAGTACTGATCACGATACCGTTACAATCGACACGTAACTAGTCTAAACCTTGTTAATAATTTTAAAATAAACTAACTACAATTCCTTCTATAAAAAAAAAATAATAATTAAAAATTTATTTAAAAAAACTTGTATTCGGTTTAAAAAATATTCTTTCCAAGCTAGAGATGTCTGATATGTCTAAAATAGGTCAAATTGTTATGAAGTTTATGTGCAGTTTTATTTTATTGAATGCTACAGAGAGTAAAATGATGATTTAGTTCAGAACGCGTTTTATACTCAGATTTATAAGTTCCGCTCGAGCTTTAATAGTTTATGAAGCAATATAGCATTTAATAAGTTTATACCATAGCATACCGTGAATTTAAAGAACCAAATTCTATCAAACTGTGTCCACTCCCATTGAAAACACAAAGCTTGAGTATAACTGCAATACGCATTTTACACCTATATGCCAACCGCGTACAAAGGACGGATACTCTGCTATTAAATAAATAAATAAAGCAAATAACTCAAAACAACATTCGATAACTTCCATTCACATAATAGTGCAGCTTGATTATCAGCATACTTGCAATTCCTTAGCATCCAGAACCTAGAAATTTTCAAATATATTTCCATCCCTGTTTTATTTATCAGTTAACTAAACCTGTAAAAACATGAAGAAATAAGGGTTCACTAACTTAATCCGTTACCAAAGACACCACTGTCGAGTATAATTATTTATCTCATACGGCAACACCCAGTCGTAAATATCCATTACTTTCAAAAGATATAAGAAATCATCGCGGCCAATTGTATCATTGTTTGAAAGATTGGTATATCAACCGCATACTCCTCAGTGTTGTTTGCATACACATTCCTTTCACAGGGTAGGTAGACAATAAGAAGCGATTGTTGTATAATAAATTTATTCCTGAAAGACGAATATATACAAATAAGAATCCTTGTCCCTGGATCAAGTGTGTTAGGTAAAATATTTGATAAACTTGTGTTTCAGCAAATCTCTAGTTATATTTGTGATATTAATAAGTTGTATAAATACCGATCAGGCTATAGTTTTAACTATAGCACACAGACCGCATTGGTGTCAATAACTGATGATGTAAGAAGAGCAATGGACAGTCGTGAAGTTACTATTATGGTTTTGTTAGATTTTTCTCGTGCTTTTGATAGTGTCCATCATAAAATGTTACTGGCATTTATGAGATCTTTTTCTTTTAGTGATAGCGTTGTTAGTTGGTTCGAATCATATTTATCAGATAGACAACAAAGACTTAGAACTAGTAAAGGTTCATTGTCAGAATGGAAGTGCAATCCCATTGGCTCTACCTTGTCTGCAATGTTATTTTCTCTATACATCATTAAAATTTGCGATTCATTGGTTTTTACTAAATCTATTCTCTGCGCAGATGATTTTCAATTGTATTTACATGCTCCTGTTAAAAATATTAATAATGCTATTGATATGTTAAACACTGATTTGGACACTTAATTAGAGTGTTGCAATGGTCATGACCTAAAACTAAATATAAATAAATAAATATAATTTTAGGTACTAGCAGACTATTGAACACAATAGATTTGGAAGTGGTCCCTAAAGTAATGATAGATAACAATGCTTTAGAGTATCAAACTACTTTTAAAAACTTAGGTTTAAGAATGATGAACAGCTTATCATGGTCCGAACAAGCTAGTTACATACACAGAAAGGTATATCAGTGTTTATACCAGTTAAAGCGCATATGTGCTTCAATCCCTCTGAAAAGTGAAGAAAAACTTTAATTTTAACATTGGTTTTTTCCCATTTTTGATTATGATAGTGTAGCTTTTTGTGATATCAGTAATGCTCTGTTAACTAAACTTTAGAGAGCACAAAACGCTTGTATTAGATTTTTTTAGATTACAATTACATGAACACGTGACAGAATATTGTAAAAGATTAAATGTCCCGAAGGTTAAAGAGCGATTAGAATATAATACTCTCGTCTTAGCTCATAAAACAATTAAAAGACACGAACCAATGTATTTATTTGAGAATTATAGATTTATGAGGAATGTTCATCTTAGACAGACACGTTTTGGTGATAATATTTTACATTTTACTAGACACAAGACAGTCATATATACTAATTCTTTCCATGTTCAATCAATACGTTTGTTAAATTCCCTCAATGATGAAGTTAAAAAGTAGTATTAGTGACAAGATTTTCGCAAAAAGACTCAAAGCTAAACTCTTAGAAAAATATAGTTTGTAAGATGTTCAATATAAACATGTTTATAATAAGAATCCTGACAATTTGTTTTCTTTTTTTTTTTGTATCTATATATAGTATACTAAACATAGTTGGGTTTCTTTTTCTTTTACAGTCCAATTGTATAAAATAGTGTGTTTGTATTATAGCTACAACATTTCATTAAACAACTTGTGAATAAAAAAAAAATCGGCATTGTAATAAATATTTTATTGAGTGTAACCACAACAATGTATTGTAATGTGTTTTTTGTGCCTGTTGTGATGGAAGATTGGACCATCGAGGTCTAAATCAAAGCAGGTGAAATAAAGAAATGTCAATTGTCAAAATGTCTCTCTCTCTCTCTCTCTCTCTCCCATTCTCTCTCTCTAATAGTAATATATGAAGAGTGAATTTTGATATTCACTCTTTTCATTTCTTATCGTCATACTTTCATTACAACATTTTAGCCAAGAATTAAATAGTATCCTGTTTTATTATAATTAATTTTAATCACAACGTAAAAAATATTTAATTTTTTGAAATTTTTTATGCGGCTGCCGGTGGTGGCATTGCGCGATAAGACAACGCGTTACGCGTAAGGGTAATGCATTACGCGAAAGAGTAACGCGTAAGAGTAACGCGAAAAAGTAACGCGAAAGAGTAACGCGAAATGCTTAACGCTTAAGACTTCCGCGAAACGCGCCCGCGCGTAGGAGTAACGCAAAAGTGTATGTAAGACTTCCGCGAAATGCATTTCACAAGCCCTCTATTTTGCTGTCCCACGCATCAATCACCTAGTCTAGACAACGTTAATCTCTTGACACAGGTGGCAAGGGTAGCGAGGGAAGGGGCGATGTAGACACCCCTTATCTCCCTGTGAGTTCCACATCACTGTGGATTGCGGATTAAAATTTATTTTGTTTTTTTTTACCATTTATTTTACTACAAAATCTTGAAACGCTCAAGACTTCCGCGAAACGCATCCGCGCGTAAGAGGAACGCGAAATGCGTAAGAGTAACGCGTTACGGAAAATACTTCCAAAAATCGAGCCAGCACATTTTAATGTATAACTTCCGCGAAGCGCATTACGCGAGAGAGTAACGCGAAAGAGTAACGCGAAAGAGTAACGCGTTACCCTTACGCGTAACGCGTTGTCTTATCGCGCAATGCCACCACCGGCAGCCGCATAAAAAATTTCAAAAAATTAAATATTTTTTACGTTGTGATTAAAATTAATTATAATAAAACAGGATACTATTTAATTCTTGGCTAAAATGTTGTAATGAAAGTATGACGATAAGAAATGAAAAGAGTGAATATCAAAATTCACTCTTCATATATTACTATTAGAGAGAGAGAATGGGAGGGAGTGAGAGAGAGAGAGAGAGAGAGAGAGAGAGAGAGAGAGAGAGAGAGAGAGAGACATTTTGACAATTGACATTTCTTTATTTCACCTGCTTTGATTTAGACCTCGATGGTCCAATCTTCCATCACAACAGGCACAAAAAACACATTACAATACATTGTTGTGGTTACACTCAATAAAATATTTATTACAATGCCGATTTTTTTTTTATTCACAAGTTGTTTAATGAAATGTTGTAGCTATAATACAAACACACTATTTTATACAATTGGATTGTAAAAGAAAAAGAAACCCAACTATGTTTAGTATACTATATATAGATACAAAAAAAAAAGAAAACAAATTGTCAGGATTCTTATTATAAACATGTTTATATTGAACATCTTACAAACTATATTTTTCTAAGAGTTTAGCTTTGAGTCTTTTTGCGAAAATCTTGTCACTAATACTACTTTTTAACTTCATCATTGAGGGAATTTAACAAACGTATTGATTGAACATGGAAAGAATTAGTATATATGACTGTCTTGTGTCTAGTAAAATGTAAAATATTATCACCAAAACGTGTCTGTCTAAGATGAACATTCCTCATAAATCTATAATTCTCAAATAAATACATTGGTTCGTGTCTTTTAATTGTTTTATGAGCTAAGACGAGAGTATTATATTCTAATCGCTCTTTAACCTTCGGGACATTTAATCTTTTACAATATTCTGTCACGTGTTCATGTAATTGTAATCTAAAAAAATCTAATACAAGCGTTTTGTGCTCTCTAAAGTTTAGTTAACAGAGCATTACTGATATCACAAAAAGCTACACTATCATAATCAAAAATGGGAAAAAACCAATGTTAAAATTAAAGTTTTTCTTCACTTTTCAGAGGGATTGAAGCACATATGCGCTTTAACTGGTATAAACACTGATATACATTTCTGTGTATGTAACTAGCTTGTTCGGACCATGATAAGCTGTTCATCATTCTTAAACCTAAGTTTTTAAAAGTAGTTTGATACTCTAAAGCATTGTTATCTATCATTACTTTAGGGACCACTTCCAAATCTATTGTGTTCAATAGTCTGCTAGTACCTAAAATTATATTTATTTATTTATATTTAGTTTTAGGTCATGACCATTGCAACACTCTAATTAAGTGTCCAAATCAGTGTTTAACATATCAATAGCATTATTAATATTTTTAACAGGAGCATGTAAATACAATTGAAAATCATCTGCGCAGAGAATAGATTTAGTAAAAACCAATGAATCGCAAATTTTAATGATGTATAGAGAAAATAACATTGCAGACAAGGTAGAGCCAATGGGATTGCACTTCCATTCTGACAATGAACCTTTACTAGTTCTAAGTCTTTGTTGTCTATCTGATAAATATGATTCGAACCAACTAACAACGCTATCACTAAAAGAAAAAGATCTCATAAATGCCAGTAACATTTTATGATGGACACTATCAAAAGCACGAGAAAAATCTAACAAAACCATAATAGTAACTTCACGACTGTCCATTGCTCTTCTTACATCATCAGTTATTGACACCAATGCGGTCTGTGTGCTATAGTTAAAACTATAGCCTGATCGGTATTTATACAACTTATTAATATCACAAATATAACTAGAGATTTGCTGAAACACAAGTTTATCAAATATTTTACCTAACACACTTGATCCAGGGACAAGGATTCTTATTTGTATATATTCGTCTTTCAGGAATAAATTTATTATACAACAATCGCTTCTTATTGTCTACCTACCCTGTGAAAGGAATGTGTATGCAAACAACACTGAGGAGTATGCGGTTGATATACCAATCTTTCAAACAATGATACAATTGGCCGCGATGATTTCTTATATCTTTTGAAAGTAATGGATATTTACGACTGGGTGTTGCCGTATGAGATAAATAATTATACTCGACAGTGGTGTCTTTGGTAACGGATTAAGTTAGTGAACCCTTATTTCTTCATGTTTTTACAGGTTTAGTTAACTGATAAATAAAACAGGGATGGAAATATATTTGAAAATTTCTAGGTTCTGGATGCTAAGGAATTGCAAGTATGCTGATAATCAAGCTGCACTATTATGTGAATGGAAGTTATCGAATGTTGTTTTGAGTTATTTGCTTTATTTATTTATTTAATAGCAGAGTATCCGTCCTTTGTACGCGGTTGGCATATAGGTGTAAAATGCGTATTGCAGTTATACTCAAGCTTTGTGTTTTCAATGGGAGTGGACACAGTTTGATAGAATTTGGTTCTTTAAATTCACGGTATGCTATGGTATAAACTTATTAAATGCTATATTGCTTCATAAACTATTAAAGCTCGAGCGGAACTTATAAATCTGAGTATAAAACGCGTTCTGAACTAAATCATCATTTTACTCTCTGTAGCATTCAATAAAATAAAACTGCACATAAACTTCATAACAATTTGACCTATTTTAGACATATCAGACATCTCTAGCTTGGAAAGAATATTTTTTAAACCGAATACAAGTTTTTTTAAATAAATTTTTAATTATTATTTTTTTTTTATAGAAGGAATTGTAGTTAGTTTATTTTAAAATTATTAACAAGGTTTAGACTAGTTACGTGTCGATTGTAACGGTATCGTGATCAGTACTGACATCGACTTGGAAAGGTGAATACTTCATTCTACATTCATAGTTAGTTAAAATACGAACCTAAGTGGGACAATATGAAAGATAAATAAACTGTGGTTGAGAACAAAGCATCTTCTTTGCAATCAATTGTTTGTATAGGTTTTGCGCACAGTAATGTTACTTGACTTTTCAATAATTAAAACTAAATAGTTCTACAAAACCCCATATATTTCTTAAAATATAGAAAAATTATAATGAAAATAAAAGAAAGATTGTTTTTCAAGAAAAATAAAGCAATTATATTTTGAAATTATATTTAAATTGACTGTATATGAGAATGCATATTTAATTGAACGTTGACCGTGGAAGAAATAAAATCCCGTTCATCTAAAGTTATTTTTATTCCTCCAACCAATGACAGCTCAAAAAAGGCAAAACCTGCACCAAAAATTGCCAAACTTTGATGAAAGATAGTGTGTGAGAACTTGTCACTATTTCTCACTTTTTAGTTATTATATAACTTTGTTTTAACTTTATTGTATTATGTATTTATCATAGGGTAACAGCTGAAACCACATATCTTATTTTTTTCTTTTATTACATTTTAGATTTTGTTGTGTTTTGATTTGTTGTATTTTGCATTTAGGATCAGGACTTGACTGCTATACAGTGGATAGCCTATACTTGAATGTTCTCTGAAGTGTATTCCAACTTAGGTTGGAGTTTGTGTATTGTTAGTTGTACAATATGTTAAGTTACAATGTTACAATGTGTTAAGTTTTTTCTCATTTGTGTACGAGATGAGTTTTTAGATGCTGAAACGTTGGGTAGAGTGTTTTACATGTGTGATGAAAAGTGTCTGTAATAACCCTTTAAGCAACATTAGCCTACCATCATGGTTGTATTTACATAAACATTGCATAATATTTAAAACTAATGTGATAGCTATGCCTAATCACTTTACTATTGCAATATGAGTTGGTAAAAGTATAATCCAATATACGCCCAAACAAGCTAATTAAACACGAAGAAAAGAGTGGAGATCTAGCTTTTCATATTTAAGTTATATTGATCTTTGTTTTCCTAAGACAAACCGTAAAACCCATTAAATATAAATGAATACTATTTTCTGTAAAAGACGAAAATTGTAAAAAGGAGTTAACAAAATTACATACAAATGCTTCGACTATAGTGCAAAGGAGTTGGTATACATTTACATTTGTTTATTGCTTTTTTTTTTTTTTACTAAGTTTAGGAGAAAAATAAATAACACATGTGTGACCAACTTTGCAATACTGGTTTGATTATCAAACGTTAAAATTGCACTCCCAAACAATTTACCCGTATTTATTTGTTTTTAGAATTTTCAATTGTTTCTACGTTGATAAAACTATAGGTATGACATTAATAAATCCATGTATCATAACTAGGGATAAGTTTATAATGTTACCTAAAATTACCTAACAAAATTATATTTTATATTACATTGTCCATAAGTGAGATTTAATTTTGTAACGTTTTCCTTATGACGTATAATAAAACATAACTAAAATATTGATGATATCTTTGTCTGAAATTAATTCAATTAAATGTTTTGTCAAAACAGCTAACTATTTTTTCAAGAAATCTAACAAAGTTAATCATTCAATAACACCTTTTTGAAGACAAGCAAAACTCAACAGGGACAATAGTTTCGTTTTAACAAATATTATCTCCGTGGTGAAATTATTCAGTTACGTAATCTACTTTTTAACTGATGAACTATCAACCAACAAAGCCCGTATATTATTCTGAATGTGCGTTGCCTAGACAATTGACGTTCCTCAAGTGAGAAAATGTCAGATAATAGTTCTGTAAAAATATTAGTTTTATAGTATTATGTAACGTTATCAGCTAAATTATACGACTTTTAATTTTAGTGAAATTTTTGAGTATAGTCTAAGCCAAAACTAGAATCAATATATTTTTGTACTCATACCTATACAAAATAGATGTGTATTATCAAACCTACTTATCTTTTAAAACAACTTAAGTAAGACAACAATTTAAATTAAACCATAAAAACTTGAAGTTTTTAACGTAACTTATCTTATTTACTAACTTGAAGTATAGGCACATATCCAAATTCTTAAATTTCTTGAACAAGAGTGACAGTTTATTTAGTGGAAAATAGATAAATTTATACTCATTACGGGTCATGTAGGCATTAAATGATAATTTTTTTTTTGAAGAAAAAGTGATATAATAACGATAATGTTTGTATTTCACACCTTAATTACTCTCCCAAGGAATCTACAATTTAATCGTGGAATTAGTAAATTTGCTGGGCAGTAAAATCGATTCTTGGTGACCTGCCAAATCGTAATGATTAATCCTGTTATTGCTTTCTCATTAGTTGTATGGATTGAAAAAAAAAAACTATAGAATAATTTTTGTAATACTTTTTATTTAAATTACGCTAAAAGTTAATTTTACGTGTCATGGTTTGAATATTAAACAGCATTTAAATAGCGAAACACTTTCGCTTGGAGCACTGTTGTTGGGGAGCGACTGTAGCTGACAGTGAGCTAAGGCAGTGAGTGTTGGTGTGTAGTGAGGGTTGGCTTGGAGACCTCCCTCGATGCGTAGGCAGGTTCCAGACAACAAAGGATGACCCTGAACCTTCGCGAAGGCGGGAGAATGGGGTGGGGGCATAGTGGTGAGGCGTTGGGGGGTGGGGGTGTCGGGGTGTGAGTGGGGGGTGGTGTTGGGGCGGGTGAGGGTAGCGTGAGTAAGCGGGAGGATCGTGAGTGAGCGGGAGGAGCAACTTGGAGACCTCCCACATAACTCGTGGTTTACATTTTAACACTCTATTATATGTTGTAACCTTAGCAGAATATGTTAACGTAATAATGTTTCAGTCTGTTCTATTCTTAGTCTAAAACGAATACTATCTAAATGTGAGTAGCATCTTCTCTCTTTATAGTCCGCAAAGTAAAATAAACTTAACTATTGTTAAGTAAACTATTAAGTAAGTAATATTAGTAAGTAAGTATTAGTAAGTATTGTATTGTAAACTATTGGATTTGAAAAAAAATACACTTTTCTTACAATTTTGTGTCATATGTACGCTATTTTCATAGTATACGTCTATTACATCACTATTCCTACCACTTTTTCAGTTGGGTTGGTCGTTCAAACAGTCTGGCAGGTAAAACGGTTAAAATATTTGAAATATGTGAAATATTGCTTTCTGATTGGTCAAAATAAGCTAACATCCTATTGGTGGTAAATAAGTGTGCGCTATGCGGAGAACAAAGAATACAAGGGAGGAGCGGGGGGCCGCTTGGAGTGTAGGTGTTGGGAAGCAGCTGCGGCTGACAGTGAGTGATGGTGTAGGGAGGATTGGCTTGGAGACCTCCCACGATGTTGGTCGTTCAAACAGTCTGGCAGGTAAAACGGTTAAAATATTTGAAATATGTGAAATACTGTTCTCTGATTGGTCAAAATAAGCTAACATCCTATTGGTGGTAAATAAGTGTGCGCTATGCGGAGAACAAAGAATACAAGGGAGGAGCGGGGGGCCGCTTGGAGCGCAGGTGTTGGGGAGCAGCTGACAGTGAGTGATGGTGTAGGGAGGGTTGGCTTGGAGACCTCCCACGATGCGTAGGGTGGTTCCAGACAACAAAGGATGACCTTGAACCTGCCCGATGGTGGTAGGGGTTAGCGACGGGGGTGGGGGGTGGCGTCGGGGTGGGGCGGCGTCGGGGGTGGCGTCGGGGTGGGGGTGGGGCGGCGTCGGGGGGCGGGGGTGGCGTCGGGGTGGGGGTGGGGTGGCGTCGGGGGGCGGGGGTGGCGTCGTGTGACGTCAGCCGCTCACTGCCGCTCAAGCCGCTCAATCCCGCCGGAGCGGTAAAAACCCCCTACTACTAAGTCATAATCGTGTTATAGACTATAATGCTTAAGGTATCCGTCAGATCCGTGCATCGCAACGGGGAGAGAATTCAAGAGAATGCGTTTTTCTAAATCTACTGTTTATAGACTAACCAATACAGTAGACTTCTCATCCCACCGTAAATTTTGAAGCTAATTTTTCGTCTAGTTCATGACAGGTGACAATTTTCGCTAGTGTCTAAGAAATTTTGTATATATTATTTACATGTTAATTTGCGATTTGTGCTTTACTGCTTGGTTACATAACTAGGGGACGAATTATTGTTTATGATTAGCTCATTTTATTTGGTTAAACGAGGTTTTAAATTACTGGAATAACAATAAACAAATAGTAAACAAAACACGACCTCTACAGTGCACCGAACAGAACTAACATTAAAATTGGCTTCAGCTGTTCCATAAGGATGAGAAATCTAGGTTAAATACAGGTAATTAAACTATCAACCATTTTTTATGCTAAAGCCTCTCACACTATTGTTAAATTATAGTTGTATACCTTAAAGTGTTATTTGATACCATTATCTTTGTTTCCATTTAGGTACCATGTAAAAAATTACAGACATTATATATTTAACTGGCTTAAATCTCTACGAGCATGTTTACATTAGCTGAATAAATAAATACATAAATTAAACTGTCTTTATAGGATCTCCCTGTATAGATTTAACATTCCATTGGCTTACATCCGATTGCTTCTGTAAGCTATTTTTTCTCGTATTACAAATTATTCAATCATTGGTTGTGCCAATGTTATCATTGTAGAAATGTAACCTGTGTAATAGCAATATAGATACACAAAGGAATTGTATAAATGCGAATGGATACAAACAATGTCTGTTTTTTAACAATATTTAGTTTGGATATTGTTATTAGTGAACTATCCATAGTTAAAAGTTTTAAAATGGAAACAACGATGACATTGAAATAGCCTACCACTTTAATAGTATACGAGGTGTTAGCCCGTCCTACGTACGGGAGTAGTCAGTTAAAACTGTGTATAAATCAGAACAGCTAGCTTACACGTATAAAGAAAAATTTTATAGCAGCCTACAGTAGAAATAGTAATTATAAATTGAGAAATTGTATAGGCCAAGTCAACGATATCACCTTCCAATTCCATCGCATACCTGCCCTCTTCCATAACCAATATCAACACAATACAATTACTCATACTATACACAATTTCCAGTAGGTCTGAATAGAAACTCCCTAAAATAAAACGAAAACATCCAATAAAATTCACAGTCCACATAATTATAACGTTGGTATCCTGACATCATTAAACGAATCGTCCACACATATCTTTTATATCTATTTCACTGCATCAATTGCTAAATAAATAAGTGTAAACAAAGAAAAGTAAAAACAACAACATATAGTTTGTTTTGGTAAACAGCTGAGTCTAAAATAAAATAATATTCATTTGAACAAAAGAACTGGTCACACGTTGAAGGAATTTAAAACGTAAAACACGCTAGTAAAGCTAGTGACGTAATTAATTGTCTATGTTTATTATCCATTCCGTTATCAGTTCCAATATCCTTGTTAATTAAACCACCCTCATTGAATCAATGTACATCGTAATTCCCCATATTCATTTATTTAAACTATAAAATATTCAGCGCCTCCAAACGTAACCACAACTAAACACACGCCAAACAACTTTTTAGATTTCATAAAAGGATGGTTAGTCTAATTGCAGTATCCTAAGTCAATGATGACGTTGTGCTCAATCTATGTCATTCATATCTATATATCTTTGGACAAAACCCGTCTGGGTTGTGGTGGTAATTTAAAATTGTATTCCTGAGGATTCTTGATCTCATTCTTTATGACATCAATATTTCCGGGCCTAATCCAAACAAAGTTTAATCATTCAAAAACATTGATTGTAAACAAACCAAGATTAATTAAAACGTGTAAAAAATGGATTTTTCTACCCTTTCCTAAAAAGGTTGAGCAGTATAATAATTTGCATATCCTTTTTTAGCGAATTTCCCTATTGGGAAGTATCTATTACCGTAGGTCTCATGGTGAGACTTAGGCCCGGGACCGATTTACTTTTTCATTTTAATGTCCCCAGAGGCCAAAAACACCATTCGTTCAAATTTTTATATATGTATATATATATATATATATAGATATAAATATATATATATATATATAGATTTATATATATATGTGTCCGTGAACACGATAACTTGAGTAATTTTTATCCGATTTTGATGAAATTTGGTTTGAAGGTGTAAGGCGGGATAAACTTGAATGAGTTCGCGATCCAGCATGATCGGACTATGGGAACAGGGTTTTATGGGGGGTTTTATGGGGTAAAAATTGGTTTTTCTCACTTCTTACCCTCAAAACACAAAATTTCCCAATTTTTCTCTAAACCTTCTTAAAGAGCTTAAAAAAACAAACAATTCAGTATATCAAAGTGATTTTGTACGGTTATTGGTTACGGAGAAAACTAAAAAAATTGTAAATTTAAAATTTCCATGTTATTTTTATGGAGAATATTGTAAAGTGTTGTAGTTTGCTTGTTTATGGATATATTTTGATCAAACTTGGCAAATTTATTTATTTTATAGTAAGCTATAAATATTTTACTAAAAACACACTACTTTATTAGTTTCCTTGTAGCAGCAAACCTAGGTACTCGTTAAACCTGATGTTATTTAAATAGATCAATTGAAAATCAATTCGGCCAAATGGAAATTCGCTTAGACGGCAGGTTTGCTGCGGCGGGGGCATATTTTAAGACTCGTGTACAGAGCCTCGACTTGTATACATCGATGGTATTACTTTTCTCGGTGGTCTTCTAATCTTACTTATTTCCTATAATCAATGACAAATCAGAGTAAATAAAATAATCTCATAGTTCTACAGAGCATTTTTATATTTAACCAGCTGTTAGTTTAAAAAAAATTATGTTGCACTAAAACAAACCGAAGATTGCAAAGATTTTTATTTAAAAAATCCTAGTATTTTACCTATGTATATTTAAAAAATCTGTCATCCTCTTATCGAAGGATTGAACGTATCAATGATTAGCATTACACATAGTATAAATAAGTCAACTCTTAGTATGTCTTTTAATTTTATCCAAATGCTGAATTTGTGTTACAAACGCTGAATGTTTACAGCTGTTATGTTAAACAAATTATATCACACCAAAAGCTAGTTTAGAATCTTAGCGTCGGCTGCTAGACTTTTCAAAAATTAAAACTAAATTTCTAAATAACTGGGACCCTAAACTAAAATTATGGCTTCGACATTCCCTAGTTCTCAAAATTATCTTTCTTTCAACACAAAAATCGTGAAAATCCGTCGAGTGGTTGATTCAGAATCGTGAAATAAAAAAACACTGTTTCGTTTTAATATTATAGATTTAGACACAGTTTGCTACATTTATTTGTACTGAACATACTCAAATTAACACAAGCTATGCAATTTGTGTTTCACAGTTATGTGAAGGGATTATTCCTAGTGACATCTGATGGATTCAATTAAATGTCACTAATAATTGAAGTATAACGGTACCGAATAATTACAACACTTACCCAACCATTGTTTTACCCAAATTTCTATAAAATATTGACGAAGTCTGGCAAAAGTTTAACCACTACAGGAAAAGAGAAAAAGCTAGAGACAAAACTCAGCTGGCAAGGGTCTTGTCCAAATAATCATTTATTTATTTATTTATTACAAACGGCGATACACCAATACAAAAGTAATACAAATATGATGGGTTGAAAACAATGTCCAGTTTCACAGTTTGATTTAACACAGAATGAGTTGAAAACAACTACATCCAACAAACAATCAAATTTTCAAATTATTATCATTAAAATTAATATCAAATTAATCATCGTCTTCCTGTGACATGCGATGTTTTTACCATTATTGATATTTTTCCATTATTATCGATGTTTCTCATTTCTTGCATTCTGTGTGATCTATAAAGCAATAATGAAAACTAGTGTACATGTTGCTCGAATTCGAGCAATTGCAAAGTGTTACAGGATTTATTTTAAAACGAATAACAGTCATATTTACAATTAATTTAAAAGAGTCAACTCAAGATTACCGGTGTGTAACTCAGACCGTGTTTATCTTCGTTATTGATAAACCTAAATCATTTCGGCCAGTTTTCTCCTTCTCAAAATAACTCGCTGTACAGGCAACACAGGTCATTGACAGAGGGCCAATTGAGAACGAAAAGTCGTTTTGGGATAGGCTAGTGTTAGGGTGCATTAGTAACCAATAGTTGAGATTTTCCAGGGTCAGGTGCTGACTGTGATGAGTTAAACCTACTACGCGCCACTGTTCTGTAGCTGCGGTCGTTATCACGATTACGCCTCCTGTCTATGTTTCGTTGTCGTCGCGTCGGAGGCATTTAAAAGAAGAAGAAAAAAATAAACAAATTATAGCTACACAAAACAACGATTAATGCACAAATTTAAGTTACAATCATGCTAACACGATCCGTCATATCGACTCAAAACAACGATAAATACACAAAATTTAGGATACAACCATACTAACACGATCCGTCTTGGGGGTTATGTTTAAACAAACTCAAATAGTAAATAAACGTACTCAATGTGTTTCATTGAATTGAAAAATAAATAACAGCAGTTAAATTATACAGCTGATCAAAATGTAAACAATTATGTTCTTCATAAGGATAACATGGGAACTTTCAAAGCCACTGGGGCAGAGCCCAAGGGACTTTTTCAAAAATGTAAGGCCAGTTTGCAAATCTACGCGACACGCTCTTTCCAATGAGACGTCAATGGATAAAATCGGTTAAGAAATGGCGTAGGAGTTCAACCGGCAAAGTTTCATGTAGCGTATTAATTATATAGATAATCAAACCGTATCATAAATTGGAAATAATATAAACAATTACTAAAGTCTTTTTAACCTAACTTAACTTAAGTAAGGAGAAAAACTTGCAAACCTTTAACAGTTACTGACTTCGTCCAACAATATTTTCATTGGAAAATTAGTTAATGCATCTTTACAAATGTATCAAATCTGACAGAATAACTAATCGCTTGTATAGGTTGGTATTGAATTTGTGTCGGCGTTGTGCCATTTGTTAATGTAATTACAATACGGCGGCGAAGATTGTTGTAAAGATTATTGACAAAACATTTACAGTTCGTCTATCATGCAGTATATTAAACATATAAATTTGAATTGGACAAGGAATCTACCATAGCTATCAAAAAATTTATACACATTTACATAGTCTTGTGCAACAATTTTCATGTGATTTTGATGGCCTTACAATGAAATTCTTAAATTGACAACCTACTTACATCTATTATCTATTATATTATGAAAGTGGTACAATCAAATTGTATGTAAACAATTAAGGTCATTTACCAAATAAAAATATATGGCACATCAAAATGAAGCTTAGAGTGTGTAGATATGCCGAAAAGTATTGGTATGAATGAATTCTCATAGGGCTCTGCCCCACAGGCCAATTTCCAAAGGGCTACGCCTTACACGATTAAGAAAGTTAACATTATTCGATTAATATGTCAGCTGGTCAATGAAATTGACAATAGTTTGTTTATTTACATTTTTGTTTATTTATATTATTATTGAGCGGAGCGAGCGAAGCGAGCGAAGCTCTTATACGTCGACTCTTATGCATTTCGTAATACGCAAACTCCTCCTAGACGGCTAAATCAATCGTTTTCAAATTGTGCATGGTGATAAAGACCATATCGGTGAGTGCCAACATCTATATGGCGTTAAAAAAGTCTCTCAGGAATCCGCCCCACTGGGTCTCAAAGTTTCAATGTAATCCTTATGGAAGCAGTATTTGACCCATAAACAAAGACATATGATCAGCTGTTGACTCTTGCTTGAATGCAGTAGATAAAGAAATAGCTGATAGCATTATTCCACAGATATTAGAACAGAAACGGTATGGATCATAAATAAAATCAAATGACGACACTAGCTTGAGGTCCGTGACGTAGGAAGTAGTGAAGGAAGTAGTAAAGGAAGTAGTAAAGGTGAGCAGTCTGGAGCGTGGAAACTGGTTATGACGATTAAATTTAGGTATATGCATTCCTACAATTCGATGGGAAGGGAGGAAAACGGGTCAGCGACGTAGAAAGTGGTGAAGGAAGTAGTAAAGTCGAGTAGTCTGGAGTGTGGGAACTGTTTATGACGATTAGATTAGATTAAGGTACCTGCAATCCTATAATGCTATGGAAAGGGAACGAAAAAGGTCCGTGATGTAGGAAATGGTGAAGGAAGTAGTAAAGGCGAGATGTTCGGAGTGTGGTATCTGTATGATCATTGGAATAAGGTATTTGCAATCCAATGATGCTAAGGGAAGGGAGGTAAACAGGTCCGTGACGTAGGAAGTGGTGAAGGAATTAGTAAAGGCGAAGAGTCCGGAGTGTGGGGACTTTTTATAACGATTAGATTAAGGTATCTGCAACCCTAATATGCAATGGGATGGGAGGGAAACAGGTCCATGACGTAGGAACTGGTGAAGGAAGTAGTAAACGTGAGCAGTCCGGAGTGTGGGAACTGTTTATGACGATTATATTTAGGTATCTGCATTCCTAAAATTCTTTGGGAAGGGAGAGAAACAGGTCCGAGACGTAGGCAGTGGTGAAGGATGTAGTAAACGCGAGCAGTCCGGAGTGTGGGAACTGTTTATGACGATTAGATTAAGGTATCTACAATCTTAAAATTCTATGGAAAAAGAGGGCAACAGGTCCGCGACGTAAGAAGAGGTGAAGGAAGTAGTAAAGGCTAGCAGTTCAGAGTGTGGGGAACGTATCTAAAATACTAAAATTCTATGGGAAGTGATGAAAACAGGTCCACGATGTAGGAAGTGGCTTGGGAAGCAGTAAAGTATGAGCATAGTGTGAGAACCATCTGTGACAGTTAGATTAATGTATCTTCAATCCTAAAATGCTATGAGAATGGAAGGAACAGGCCCCACAACGTAGGAAGTGGTAAAGGAAGTATTAAAGGTGAGCAGTCCGGAGTGTGGGAACTGTTTATGAGATTAGAATAAGGTATCTGCATTCCTCAAATTTTTTGGGAAGGGAGGGAAACTCCCTATTGTCTCATTTGGCAGTGCGAGTGGGGGGACCGTTTGGGCAGATAGATATATGTATCTAATACTTAAATGCTATGAGAAGGGAAGGAAACAGTTCTATGACGTAGGAAATGGTGAAGGAAGTAGTAAGGCTTGCAATGCAGAGTGTGGGAAGGGAACTGTCTTTGGCAATTACATTAATGTATTTGCAATCCTAAAATTCTATGGGAAGAGAGGGAAACAGATCCACGAAGTAGGGGGTGGTGAAGGAAGTAGTAGGCCTAAAGGTGAGCAGTGTTGAGCGTGGGAATGGATTAATGTATCTGCAATGCTAAAATGCTATGGGAAGAGACTGTAGACTGTAGGTTAAAATGATTACGAAGCAAGAATTGATACATATTTCGATACATGCAATTATTTACAATAGAAATTTACAACTGAGTTGACAACAGCTGATTTTTACTCCATAGAGGCTAAAAACGATTTTTACTCCCTAAAGAGTAAAAATGCTACAATTGACTATTGGATACAGAAGTGGTATTAAAGTCAAAGATGCTACTTTAGACCCGCAACGCATGCATGCATGCATATGAACCCTTGATGACTCCGCTCAATTTTGTGGATGCCTCTGCGAACGCCACCTAGTTTACTTTTATGTTCAAAGAGGCGAGGTAAATTAGCACTGCAATTGAGTGCTTTAAGGTGTTTGAAAGACTTTGCATATGAGATTTAAAAACATGTCTGTTGGTCGTCCAAGAGGTTGTCACCGATCTTTAACAGGACGTCGTGCAAGAGAGCGGCGAGTTTAGATACCCGTACAACCCACCTCGGCCACCTCAGGACGTAAGGTAGGAAGGGCCCACTGCTTTTTAACATTCCTTCTGATGAGAATTTCTTGAACTTGGGCTCTTTAAATTAAATAGAAAATCGTAATTAATTTAATTGTGGCTTCTGAATTGTACACCCGTGAATTCGCGGGTAGAACCTCTTGTATAATAATAATATCCTATATCCTAGATGTGTATAGAAAAGACCAAAGATAAATTCTAAAACTTAAAACCTAGCACTACAACCTACAATTTAGTACAATCTATACTATTAAATTGTATTTTAATAAGTTGGAGGTAATATTTTTGTGTCCTTTTCCAAACTAGAGCAATGACTAGGCCTACTATTAATTTTGTTATCTTATTGTACGCTGAGAAAACTGATTTTATACCTAAAACTCTTTGATTCGATTAATCTTTAATTATTTTCTGATCGTTTTTTATGTGAACATCGTATCCTTTTGGTTCGAGGCTTACCTTATGTTGGTTTATTTAGTGTGGCCTTGGTTGTGGGCTCATTTTCTAAAACTAAAACAGCTGTTTTCTTCCAGAATACAATCTTGTTGTTGTCTGTTATCTTGTTAGAATGATAACGAATAGTTTGATAGCTTTTGCTAATTTTGACACAAATAAAATGAAACTTTCAATCAATCACGTAAGAAAGGTTTACACAATGCACTCTTCCCGTGATGAGTGTTTCAGGAATATGTTTGATATTTCGCACTGGTTTAGTAACACCAAGGCTCCATAGAATCTCCATACGCTTACCTCGGGATTAGGTGACAACACAGTGAATACTGTTCATATATCCACTGAGGATTTAACTAAACAATCCACAACACATTGTATTCACCTGAGATTCTGAATGGACGTTTATATACATCTCACATGACCTTAGCCTAAAGAAATGTTGTCAAATTAATTAAGTTATTGCAACAACTTGATGTCAAGGTCAAAGTGTAAAAACACTTGTGCGTTCTATCCTATGACTTTATTGAATACACAGACCAATACGAGTCTAGAATTTCCTCTAATTAAATAGTGTGTGGTATAAAAGACAAACAGTAAACATACCTGCTTAAAATTGTTTTGTGAAAACGCTAACATGACAATTCAACTAGCAAAATTTTTTAATTTGTATCACAATCGAAGATCTATGAATAAACGTACAACGATACGATATGGGAATTGAACCCCTACACCCCACCGATCACATTTTTTGGCAGTTAAGAATTTTGAAGACATGTTTTTTTTTTTGCAGGAAATGAAATTAATTCGATATTTTGCTATAAGTAAGTAAAATAAAGTTTATATACGGTAGTTCTCATCGAGTTGTAACTTACAGATTGGAAATGAAAATCTTAAAGAATATACTCACGTTTTACTGTTAACAGTAATATACAACAAGACTAAATAAACAGGACTAGAAACTGATCTGTAACCAAAGCGTATCTACGTCTCAACAGTAAAACAACGGCATCCAATCTACAAAGAGGTCCTTTTATGCATAATGTAGCAGACAAAGGGCGAAAAGCTGACCCGGAAGTGAGCAATATCACTTGGTCCCTGGGGAAACAGTCTAGCCAACATTGTATAGACAAATCAATCCAGTGTATTGTATTTTACAAATACTGTGGTCTACTATATTGTTGAAATTCAAATGTAGTGATACCGGCTAAAATACCTTAAAAATAGACTTTTATGTAATCGGTTTCCTTTCTCATACGCTATACCTTATCATAGCTAAATACTAGCTTTCATCACTATGAGCGAAAGTCCACAATCCACAGTCAAGTCCACAATCAATAGGAGCTTTTTGGTCCGCAATCGTGTTTAACGAATTGGGAAATACGATTAAGTACCAAAAAGATACTTTCGCTCCGTGTGATGAACTACTATTTTCATCATCCAGTGGAAATAACCTTCCAATCATTACACAATTAGACCTCAATTTTAGGTTATACAAAGTCGTCATCAATGTTTACATTTCTGTTGTTAGAAACATAAGTGGTGTGATGAGCAGCACTCAGAAGTGCTGCTCAGAAGTTAGCTCAGAACTCAAACATAACAGTTATAACAGAAGTTAGCTCAGAAGAACTCAGAAGTTAGCAGAACTCAAAAACGACTAACCATTCTGGACATAATGCACTGAAAGTTTTTGAGATCAACGAACCGAAATATTTACCATATGTTTTTTCTCTGTTCTCCATTTAAAGTTACACAAATTCGATAAATTTGCGGACTATTTAAAGAACTAAAACGACTGCTATGATGAAAAATTGTATGTATATACACACAGGGGTTGACATGAGTTTAAAAAGATAATGTACATTTAATAAATGTAAAAAAAATTCCTATGTGGACAATTCATAAGTCCATCAATGTAGCTTAACCTACTGGTTAAACTAAACTTTTGTATTTATATTATCTCATTCCTCCTATAGAAGAATAGAATCAGATACATTTTCCTACAATATTTAGAAACTCATCACCAATAACCATTCAGTAATGAATAGTTAAAAGTGGAGTGATGGTATTAGTACAACAGAGAACCGAACGTAATACCGAAATTTTACGTTTAATAACGTGCAGAGAACTGGCTATACAACCTCCGCTAGAATAATTGTGACATTCCTATATCTATGTACAAGTACATAATACCTATACAGTACTTATACAAGTCAAATACCACTCACTGACTCACTGATCACTGTATCTCAAAAACGACTAACCATTCTGTAGAAAATAATTTAAAAAAATGAAACACTATAATTATTAGAAAACTAATCATTATAGTAAATAGTTACTTGACATAATGTGTATTGTACTGTCACCCTGTATTTTACAGTGTTCTTATTTCCATCAACCTTGAGTTACGATGTGCCAGGAGCAGATTTGCCACAACTATTTTGTACTGCAGTGTATCACCTTGTATTTAGCGCAGAACCCACCATCCATAATATGTATTGAGTGTGTCACATTGTATCGACTGGGACGGGTGGCGTCGTCCTGTAATCCAGCTACTGGGAGGTCACGAATTGTGGATATTTATAGGGATGCACTGTGGATGCGATGCTCCCTGGTGTGGATTAACGTCCGCACTAGTGAGTACTACGACTATCCGCAGTATTATCCTGATAATTAGACCAATTCGTAAATTACAAGGAAAAATGTGGTTCGGATTCCACTATAAACTGTAGGTCCCTTAGTTGCCATTAGCTGTATGGGCTATTAATTAACAGCTGTGTCTAACGAACATGTCGGCCTTAGTCACTAACAAGACTACAAGATCGCGCCACTCATCCTACACTCATCCTTCACTCATATTTGGGTTAAAATACGCACATAGTGGCGTCCCCATCTTAAATAATTGAATTGAATTGAATTGAATTGAATTGAATTGAATTGAATTGAATATATAGCGCAGTTTGTGTGTGTGTGGTTATTATCAACAGATAATCTGAAATATTCAATCACAATGTTTTGGCAGCAGTTTACACTGCTTGACACAATGTGTTAACGTGTCACTTCTTATTTAGCGCTGTGTGTGTTTGCGTCAGTAGTATTATTTAAATGAAGTAAATTCAAACAATTTTATGGGAAAGCGGTCAAAACCCATATTTTGTGGATGTGCCGGGAATTGAACCCGTCCCTCCAAACCGAAGTCCGAGACGCCAACGTCTAGGGTAGCAACACTCCTAATATCGGCATATACAATAAATTTTATCTAATATATAAGAGCATACTAGTTGTAACAATGCTTTGATTTATTGCAATGTGTGTATTCCTATATGCACAAATGTTTTCGGTTAGCTGAATAACGAAACAACCTACCCT